>NC_053154.1:1296188-1337595 GCF_016835505.1 Polypterus senegalus | reverse complement strand
TGCATTCACAAAAATGCAAGTGTGTGTTTTTTATTTTTATAAAACATTTAGAAATATTTCTATTTTTTTCTCAAGCTATAAATGTTTAACTCTCTTTTGTTGTAATCTTATTAATTTTCCCCTTTTCCCGTGTAGTTTGCTCCCTTCATTTAACTCTAATAGTGACAATTAGCAACCAGCACAGCAGACACCCGGGATGATGAAAGCTGCAATGACTTCAACGTCAGACTCGCCAATTAGTAAAATAATCAGTTAAATAACCAGAACACCCTAAAAAGCAGAATGAAAATTAGGTTGAAAATACTGTTAACGACTAAAAAATAAATCTACATATTCCCTATATAACTGCTTATTACATTTTAATAAAAAAATCTACCAAACTTAGTTTGTAATTTCTACATTGACTCCAAAACACAGAAACTGGGAAATGATGACTTAATTACGCTAAGAGTCCAATGAAGAACCAAAGTTGGTTGGAACAAAAACCCGCAGCCACAGGGCATCTCCAGGACTGAGTTTGGAAACCACTCTTCTAGAAGATAATGTAGAAGATGGAAATATGGATCATCGACAAAGTAGGAGAACTGTGTCTCACCCGTCACAGAATAGTTGGGCCTGTGGAGGTTGAGAAGCTGTAGATGTTCGTGTAAATGTGTCTCGTGACTGGAGGTGACCGGAGGTGTTGGCCTCAGTCCATGAATCTGCTCTCTGTTATCGGCTTATGTCTCACAGTGACTGCCAAGTTCTCAGATTTGGGAAGAGGAGACATGGGCACACTCATCAAACATATGTTTTAACTTAACTGTCTTTATTCCAGCATGTAAAACAATGCACTAAAATTATAAAAGACCACAATAAATCCTAAAATACTCTAAAAGTCTTTAATTAATGCTGCAGGAATTACCTTAAAATAAGATTTAAAGTGTATGTAAAAAAATTGCTAAATAACACAATAAAACTTGACCCTTACTGATATAGAAAAAAATGCGATAATAAAAACAGATTACATCATATTTAAAAAAAAACCCTTAAACTAGGTTTGGATCCAACATAAAATTGAATTGACTATTTAATTTGGATGCAGCCACTTGCCATTTCTACATCAGTGACCAATAATGACACTCAACCCTCACCCTAACCCCTAATGGGGACTGCTTGTAGGCGACCTTGGAGCGTTTCTGTGTGACGTCAGGCTGATCTCTCTGCTCAGCCTCTCACTCCCTTGCACTTCTGAATGGTTTGAGTGTTAAGAAGGGATGTTACCAAATTTTGGTTTTCTATTTATTAATTTCTGTGAATAACTTAAAAGAAGTGGTGAGGCAGGCAGCCTTCTGCTGTTATGCACCTAAAATCTGGAATAGCCTGCCAGTAGGAATTCGCCAGGCTGATACAGTAGAGCACTTTAAAACACTGCTGAAAACACATGACTTTAACATGGCCTTTTCATAACTTCTCTGTAATTTAATCCTGATACTCTGTATATCCAATTCATTATAATAACTATTCATTCAGAATCTGTGCTGACCCCTACTCTCTCTTATGTTTCCTTTTCCGGTGTCCTTTTGGTGGTGGCTTGCACCACCACCATCTACTCAAAGCACCATGATGTTCCAACAATGATGGATGCATTAAAAGCCAGAAGTCTATATGACCATCACCATCAAGTGCCTCCCTAACTACAACGAGGACTGTTTCATTTATGTTAGGTAGAATGCCCAGAGGGGACTGGGCGGTCTCATGGTCTGGAACCCCTGCAGATTCTATTTTTTTTTCCAGCCATCTGGAGTTTTGTTTTGTTTTTTCTGTCCACCCTGGCCATCGGTCCTTAACATAGAAATGAGTAACTAATGTTGTCTTATTTTAATTTTGTATTTTGTCTTTTATTTTTCTGTTCTTCATTATATAAAACACTTTGAGCTACTTTTTGTATGAAAATGTGCTATATAAATAAATGTTGTTGTTGTTGATGTTTCACATGCTATCTTAAAAGTAACTCTGATTTCTGATTTCATCCTTCTCTTCTCCCCAGACGTAGCCACCTTCAACACTTTTGTCCGGCATTGTTCAACTCCAGAGAAGTGCAATCTTACTTTTTCCATTAACTCTGGATTACAGACGAGCACCTGGGTCTCACAGTGCTGCTCAACTGATGTCTGCAACACTGAAAATGGTAAGAGTTCAAACGGCACTTGTCCACAATCCTATTTGTCTAGACTTTATGTATGTTGCAAGTTCTACTCTGCGATGGACTTGTGTGTGTCCAGGGCTACGTCCTGCAGCCTCCATTGCCAAATCAGACCCCAGCTTTTCCTATTAGTGAAGTGAAATAATTAAGTTCAAAAGATGGACAGGTGGGTGGTCAACCTGGTCAACGATCCCCAACAGTCTCAGTGAAAGTCCTCGATGCTGACAGACGTTTTCACAGCCAGCTGCTGTATGTTTTGGGGACAGGCCGTGTGGCATAGTGGTTATAGCTTTGGACTTCAAACCTTGAGGGTGGGCATTCAAACCCCTCTGCTGACCCTGTCTGACCACAAATACGTCTCTTCACCTGCCTGTGCTCCAGTTAGAAATCACAAACAAAATGGAACCAATTGAATCTCAGATGTTGCTGGTTGCCTTGGATAAGATAAAGATGTCAGCTTAATAATAAAACACTGAACATGTTATTTTAAAAATGTAAATGTAATTTTAGGGCAGGGAAAAGGGACCCCCAGAGCCACAAATGACCTAACAGTGTGAATGTGGACTGCCGAAGCAGTGCAGTGACAGAACACACACACTGGACTTGAAACCCACTGAATGTTGAGACATGAACGTTTAGCAGGGTCTTCACTTACCCTTCAAAATGGACACTGCTGTTGACTGTGAACGCATCTCTTATGTCACGTTATGGGAAAGTAAGTTTATGGAGAGCCGAGAAGCAGAAGCAGAAACATTAAGAACTTTTCACGACCTGGATAAGATATTGGGACAGCTTAACATTCAGCTAAATAAAGAAGTAACAAAAGGACTGAATGGCCTCCTCTTGTTTGTCAACTTTTTAATATTCTGTGTTCTTATGGGTCACATGTGTCCTTCAATCTTAACAGCTGACATGCCCGGCATTCCAAACGGACTGGTGTGCTGTGGAGGGAATGACGACTTCTGTCAGAGCACCGTCAACTGCCTGGGCGTCCAGGACCAATGCTTCACCTCAGGTAATAAGGGGTCTGCTGTGTCGTTCACAGAATGAGTTTCACATTCAGACCTGTTAGGAGATGTGGACAGCACTTCATGGTTTGTTAAACATACAAAACAATAATATGATCGCCAGATTTATAATTAATTATTGTGATCTTATTCTTAGATTTGACTTTCTGATTAGAAAGACAAGCTGCAGTGTGTTTTGAAGTTTGTTCCTCTTTAGTAATTTGAGCAAATGGAATGAAAGGCTCAATATCAGTGGTCGGTGTCAAGATGAGTGTTGTCACCATGTTGTAGACAATAATAATAATAATAATAATTATTCTTTGCATTTTGGATGTTTCATGCTGACAACAACATGAAGATGTGTTTAATTTGGTTTCATCCTGGCTTCATGGGCACACAGTCCTTCATTTTGAGAGACCACCTCTTCGTGTTACTACCCTAACCCCACTCTGTCATTTGGTGTTTGCTTGTTGTGGTAAAGACATGCGGGTTAGGTGGATTGGCGATTCTAAATTGGCCCTAGTGTGTGCTTCGTGTGTTTGTGTGTGTCCTGCGGTGGGTTGGCACCCTGCCCAGGATTGGTTCCTGCCTTGTGCCCTGTGTTGGCTGGGATTGGCTCCAGCAGACCCCCTGTGACCCTGTATTTGGATTCAGCGGGTTAGACAATGGATGGATGGATGGATGGTATTAGACCTTTATGAAGTGCTCATTTATGTTGAAATACAACTGCGTAAGATCCTGGCCTTGTCTCCCCCAGGGCTGCTCCATCAGTGTGTTTACATGATGCCAGCCTGGTAACGGGATACCCAACACAAACACAGAGAGATCCGCGATGAGGAGGTGTGTGGAAATGAAAGCGTCTACCACCAAAGCACTTGACACAGCCCGCTATCTGAAAGAGGCCACATCCAGTCTCAACATAATGATGACAATGACATCTTTATGTCACTTAGTAACACATTTCAAGATATTAACATTCACAGGAAAACCCAACATGCATGTTTTGTCTTCTAGCCCGCCTGTGAGGGTCAGGACTATTGTCACTGTTAAGAACTTATTCTGTTAAAGTGTCTCTTTGAGATTGTACTGTGTAGTGAGTGGTTGGAGGTCTTCAGCGATCATAGAGCTTCATAGTTGAGTTTTATTAACAGCTCTGTGCAGGACAACCCAGGAAGGCACAAGTAAACCGCTGAAACTGGCCAGATGGCATGAGGTGCAAGGTCACTGAAGTCCGCCTAGAGATGGAATGGAGTCACACTGAAACAAGAACTGGCAGAAAGTAGGCAGTTGGCTTTCTGTGCGTTGATTAGGATTCGTCACTGAATCAGGAGGATCACTCTGTACCACAATGCCCCATTGGTCCATGATGTGTCACAGGGCACCAAACACTTGGTACAAGTTTTATCTCTCTGCCTCTCTATCTCTCTTCCCACCATTTAACAACCATAGAGGAGGAAAAGAGCACCTGCACCTCTCTCGGTGGCCGTATTCAAAGGTCGTGCAGAAGCAAAGACCAAGAGCAAACCACCTGGCAGTCTAATCAAGATGAACTGATTATTATGCAGTGTAACCACAAGGGGGAGCCACTAAGCTCCAAACCACAGACACAATGCCACCCAACACAAATTTTGATTTCTCCCCAAGACCTTTTCCAATGATCACAGTCACAGTCACTGAGGTGAGGCTGCAGGCGTCTTTTAAATCAGACCCAGGACTGCTTCCCTTGTCACTACACTGGTTGTCCGGAGCACTTCTAAGTTGTGTGGAAACCAGGGCACTTCTACCCCTCTATGCCATCTGGCAGCACCCAAGGACCCATGCCACCCTGCGAGTGTTCTAACTGGGTTCAGTCCAGAGGAACACTGCCACCTATCATGTGGGTGAATGAACTGCTCCTGGCATCTACCACCTACCCCAGTCCATACAATTTTCTTCCTTCCCAACTTGGAGTCTTTCCTGGGTTTTGTCTCCACTCCTGCCATCCAAGAAGTTCCCCTCCATCCCAGTCAGGAAGTCCATCCATCCTCTTTGGCACTTATGCCAGGTTAAATTACACATAAAACATTCGCTAACACTCACATTTGAACTCTGCTGATATTTTCTATAAACGTTAAATAAATTAACTCCTGTCTGCTCTTTGGTGGTCAGAAATATAAAAGGTGGTGTAATGCATGTGGGATACAACAGGGATCTGGGGACATTTTGTTAAGGTCTACATAAAGGGGACAATAAGGTCACTCTAGGACCTCAACATGGCAAATACCTGCTTAGCTTCATGCAATGCCGTTCTTGTTGTTGTCATCTGTTTTTGGTTGCTTGGCTATCTCATGACGTTTGCTTCCCTAATTGAAGAAGATCTTTATCGGCCCTTGTCTCTTCATGGGCACTCCTTTCCTTGTGTTGGTTTTTCAATGTCACTTCTAGTTTAGTCCTTAAATTAGCTTTACCTGACAACATCACAGCCTGACCTGCCTGTGTGACTTCAGTTCTGTATCAACTCAAACCATCTCCTAAAGTCCACGCTGCACAGAGAAGCAGACTCAAGCTGTGTGTGCGACATGTGCCTGAACACATAACAGGTGACCGTCCCATAGAAGTACCACAGCCTTTACTTAAATGCAAGTTCAAGATTGTGTGACGCTCACCGATTAGCAGCAGTTGAGCAAAACTTACAACAGACAATGAGCACGCCATTGTACATAAAATGGTGCAGACGAGAAAGAATCCTGCAACCGGAGTCACACAGGCTACACTTTGTCTTATCCATGAAATGTCTCCTCTTCTCTTTACATACAGACATCGGTGGAATCATCTCCAGAGGGTGCTCTTCAAAGAGTGTCTGCGCAGATCCCGTAAATGCAAGTGCAGTTTTACAGATGAGCCTGAGCCCGCAGATGCAGTGCTGTGAAGGCCACCTCTGCAACAACCCAAGTAGGTCACCCCGTTCATGCTTACTGGACTCTGTAGTTTATAATTGCAATTATTTTAAAAATAAGAAGTGATTATCAAGGATGACATTGAGACATAAGAGATTTTCCATCCGCTGGTGTGGAGTGTGTTCTCACTAAATGCATTGCCTGAAGTTTCATAATTCAGTAATGGAATCCTTCAGATGCCAGAGGAGCAAAAATATAAGCCAAGCCTGCATTTAATTATCTAAAACAGAATTGATTTAGAAAGAGTTTAAATAATGTATTAATCGTCCTTATGGCGTCTGCTGTCTTCAGACATAAAACTGAGTTTGTCAGGTGAACTGTCAACTGTGCCTACCTTTTCATTCAGAATTGTGTGCGTCAGTTTCTAATGAGAATGAACTCTGAGGGAGAGTTTAGGGTTACTCAGCGATAGTGAGTTGTTCAGGGGGTCACACTGGTCTGGTCAATATTGAAGCAGTAGGTAAGAGTGAATGAGAATAGGATGACTGGCTATTTAGTGCCACCAGTGTGTGCAGTACAAGTCAGAGGAGCTCACATTTAAGCTATAAAACTCAGTCATGAGGCCTCACCTGGAGTACTGTGTGCATGTTTGGTCTCCAGTTCAGTTCAGGTCAGGTTGTGGAGCTCACACTGGCACAGCACGTTGCCACATCACCACATGTTGAAACAGCTCTGGATCCCATTTGGCAGCAAGTTTTACGTGGGAGTCCCCTTGGCCTGATCCATCCGCTTGGGTCCTCAACAATAAGGATCCTGCGAGCTGACAATGCACAAACACAAAGTCAAACAAGCGGTACCCATGGATTCTCTGAAAAGGCACAATACCAAAAGAGTCCAGTCTTTGGCACAGGTCACTGGATAGCAAACATGACTTGTAACCATATAGTAAAATAGGAAGCAGCAGGATTCTAAAAACTCCATCGTTCTGCAAAGATATCAGGATACTGTCTACTGACTTCATAGGATGATTAACAAGCAGTGCTGGATTAACCATATAAGCAAAGTAAGCACATGCCTCCCTGTACCTCCCTATGCCGTCACTGTTCGTAGATGGCGCCTTACACGGTGCGTTCTGCATACTGGTGCCATCTACGATGGGGAATTCCTGTTTCATGGTGATTCCCTTAAACGCCATATTATGTCAAAATGTTGTGAAAATAATTCAATTCAAAACAATATGTTTTATATTTTTAGATAATAGGTAATAGTTGATTAAAAATTATTATCACGTAATTGTTGTGTTTCGTGAATTATCTGTTATTTAACTTAACACTTTCTACACACTAGAAATTTATTTTATTTTCTGTTTTAAGCAAAAACAAAAAATCGTCCCAGTTTGAGGAAAAAATATTCTGGCAAGTCTATTTAATTGTATTCTTGGATATTTTTAAATTCATTTACATTATTCAATACATTTATGTGGGAGGCAGGTGTTGCAGTGGTAGTGCTGCTGCTTTGCAGTAAGAAGATTGTGGGTTTAATTCCTGGTTCCTCTCTGTGTGGATAGCACTTTGAGTACTGAGAAAAGCGAAATATAAATGTAATGAGTTATTATTATTATGTAAAAGTCAAAATCATACAGCTGATTACTATTGGACAAAATTGTTTATAACTTTTTTACTAATAAAGATTTATTAACAAATTTTGCACAAAATATTCTTCAAATCTTGTACTAAAAATATGTGTAAATAGATTTGCTAAATTGACACAAAAGCCATAAATAAATTAAATAACCAAAATGGTAAATCTACGGTTTTCATTCCTTCAACAGTAATTTCTCAGCTGAACTTCAGCAGTTTCATTTATATGTGCGCCATAAGTTCAGTGCAACAGAAAATTCAGAAGATTCAGTCATGCAGAACTTTATAAGATAATTTTAGAAGACAATGTTGAGTGTGTATTTCCAAACGTAGACATTAACATTAATGGTCACAAACTGCTCAGCTGAGCGCTCATTTTCTCGGTTGAAATATATTAAAAATCCCCTCAGAACAACTGTGCATCAAGGCAGGCGGGATGCCTTATCTCTATTATGTACAGAAGCAGATGTGTTACGTAAGATCGATTATGAAGATCCAATCAAAGAGTTTGCAAAGAAAAAAAGTAGGAGAAAATTATTAAGATAAAAATAAAATGAAGCATACAAAAATAAATATTATTTTCCTTCTTACTATAAGTATGTTTTGTTTAATTTTGAATTTTCAATAATAAAATACAATTTTATTTTCTAGTTTGCTATTGTTTTAATATTTTGAATTACTAGTGTAAGGGGGCACCAAAATTACTTAGTGCTTAGGGCATCTGAGGGTCTTAATCCGGCCCTGTTCACAAGAGACATGAATGTCACTACCGAGGTAAGTGAACCTCTCGATGAGGTCGACACTCTCTCCACAGCTGGACACACTGCTGATAGCTGTGCCCGAGAGGGCATTAAAGGCTTGGCTCTTGGTTCCTATCAGGACCCTCACAAGCCCAGACACTCAGACTTCTTGATCAGAGCCTCCATTGTCTCCGCGAAGATCACAGCATCGTTGGCGATGTCAAGATCAGTAAATCTTTCTTCACCAACGGATGCCCCACAGCCGCTGGACCCCACGACTTTGCCCAACTCCCAGTCCATGCAAGCACTGATCAGAGTAGGAGCAGAACAGACACCTCACGTACTCCAGAAAGAAAAGAGAATAATGCAAAGGTTCTGCTTCCACTCTGCACAGCACTAACAGTACCAGTGCACAGGCCGGACAAGATATCCAGGCACTTAAGGGGGATCCTGTAAAGTCTCAGAATGTCTCACAGGGAAGCTCAATCAATTGAATAAAACGCTTTTGTGCTCGATGAGAACCCTCAGTGCCAGGATTTGGTCAATGGTAGACTTCTTACACGTACAACCAGACTGTTCCAGTCGCTGGACCTTATTGAGGATGACCCTAGCAAGGACCTTACCTGGCACAGAGAGCAGTGTTATCCCCCTGTAGTTGCCACAATCCAGGCGATCAGCCTTCCCTTTCCAGATAGGGAAGACAAGTCCGGTTTTCCAGTCAGTTGGTCTCCAGATTATAAAAAAGACAAAGCAGCAGTTGACAAAGTCCAAGCATTTGACACCATACTATAATGAAAATGAATGGTGAGTCATCTTTAGTTCATTGTCTTTGCTTCCATCTAGTAGATACAATCATTAAATAATATATTCTAGGTGATTTTTTTCTGAGTGTTGTCAACACCTGCCTTGAAAGTAAGCCAATGGGGAAAATTAGTACAGCGGGTAGGGGCACAGCTAGAAACTTCTTAAGGGCAAATTTTCTAAGTTCTTCATCACACAGAGAACCACGGGATCATGTCATACCCATCCAAGTAATGTAGTGGACCTTGCTGTCTTTCAGTAGGCACCTTGATGTCATTTTTGAAGAAATTTGGTGAATAGGACTGGCAGGCTTGTTGGGCTAAGTGACCTGTGTTCATCAAAATTGCTTGAATGTTCACATTTTAGATGCCTTTCTGATTTACAACGAATGCTACAGCCGTTCCTGTGACGAGTGCCAAAACAGCATCACCCTGTGCAGCTCACAGTCATCTGCTTGTGGAGTGCTGGTGGGATCCTATAACATGGGTGAGTACCCGTTACACCGTGATGCCTGCACTTCATGCGGCCTATGGTTGGGCAATTTGAGGTAATGAGTTCTACGCTCGGGCTGCTCTTCTGTTCTCAGAAATGGTGAGGTTGGGCTTTCTCTGTAATTACATGTGTTATTGAGCTTCAAAACTATAAAATGTTCATTCCACATTTGTATTAAAACAACCACCAAACCTTCAACAGCTAATTGTCCGAAGCTCCCTAAGTGAACAAACAGAAAATGGCACATCTCCATTGTTATATTACATTTTTCTTTATGTCACTATATCTGGACAATACTGTGTGATAAGGTTTCTTTTGAAAAGAATAATACTTCAACAAAGAAAAAGTTTTGGGGACCGTCCCCATATATTGTCGTCCAGACAATCAAAGAAAACACGATTCAAAGTCTTAAAATAAAACAATGAACAATCTTCTTGAGAAAAATGGCGACTTTATAGAGGGAAGGATTATGGGACAGGAAATGGTTGGCAGTAAGTGACGTCTTGAAACAGGAACCGGAAGTGACATCATCAGGATGGGACGGGGGTGACGTGAATTGATGGAGCCGGAAGTGACGTCATCATGGTGGAACCGGAAGTGACGTCGTCGCGGCCATTTTGGAATCCGGAAGTGGAGGAGTTATTTTTCTTCCAGTTTTCTGTCGGGCAAAAGAGATTTAGGTAAGTACCACGTGACAACCCTCTATCTCGCGATGTTTCACTCACCTTTAGGCTCTTTGACTGCCTCCTAATCGCACATGTGTGACAACTGTTATGAGTTTTATTGACATGTGCATGTTAAATTTGGCACACAGGGGCTCAGCAGTAAGAATTGCTAGCCAAGCATTGGATTAGATAGCCAAAGACAACTGGAGGCTTGTATAGTCAGCTTAAACACAGAATATGGTATTTCTGTCCTCTATCAGCACAAATCTTCTTTCCTTATTGGGAGAATGAGAATCGGCATGTAAGCACTATGATATTTCTGTATTTTGTGGGGGAGGAATTCAGCCCTTGTTTGGAGACAGAAAGGAACAGCAAGCTGAAGAAGAACAGTCTAAAAGGCTTGGACAGCAGCATGACTCTTGGAGGCGGTGTCGACAAAGTTCGAAAAACCTCCCAGCGTGGGGACGAGAAAATGGTAGGCTGTGTTGATCCAGATTTCCCACCTGGATAAAGTCTGTCCATATGCCTAAGCTAAAAGATATTTTTTCTCATGTGATTCTTGTACCGCCGTAATCACTGATTCTGGTATATTACTATATTGTTTAATTATTTAATATGCCACAATTTCAAAAGAACACATTTCCAAGAGAGCTAATGCCTCTTCAGGAAACATAATGGCGTAGTCAGCAGGATTGTGACTACATTAATAATTATATATTAATTATAATATTTTATATATATATTAAAAAAATATGCTTATACTGATGAATGGGGGGCTCGGTCAAAATGTTTGGTATATATTTTGGGGATGGTTGCCGCATGGTCATGGACTCCTGACCGAGGAAATAAAACTGCCTTAACATGCCTGGCCTGACTTGGAATAGGGATATTAATTAAATTCCATCAAAAGACAAGAGGCGGTCTTGTCAAAATTGGCACAGTGCATGAGGCTGGAAAGAAAACCCGACATTGGGTATGCGAGTGGACTTTTAAGGTCGGACTTTTAAGTTCAACACATAAGTGGGACTAAAACCGGACAAAATAAATGGAAAACAACAAGATTGAAACTTATGGTACGAGACTGGCTGTCCAGTAAAATGAAACGGCACTCACGAGTGGCAGCACAGATTAATGCACTGCCGTACGAGTCCAAAACCTTCCTGAAAAGTACATGCTGTGATAGGGAACATGTATTTAAATAAATTACATCACTAGCCATTAGAAAACAATATTGAAAAGCTATAAAGAACGGCGTGTTATTGTATTTAGTTGCGGCAGGCAGACAGACATGCAGGCAATGCATTTACCTTGCCGTTTGCGTAATAATCCAGCGGAGCTGAAAAAACTTAAAGATGAAATAAAATCAACAGCAATAGAATCCATAACGTCTCGATCACGATCGCTAAACTAATTTGTTGAAATCTTTAATGGCATCCTAGCAGCCCGATGCAAAATACAAGCTTCGTCCACGTGGTAAACGCAGTCTGAAAGACGCCAGCTGTTCCTATCATTCTACCTACAGGGTAAAGGTTAAAGGTTAAAGGTTTTGGCAAAACCCCACCTATTTTGGTACTTTTGAGAAATTGCAGTGTGTTGAAACACACAGAAATGATTAAATTGCCTTTTAAATATAGCTTAAATAACAAACCTACGTTATAAGCTAATGTTTAAAAAGAATTCATAAAACGGTGTACACATATAGCGCTAAAATGCAAAAGAGCTCTAACTAAAAAGTCGAAAAAGAATAAAAACATTTGGGGTTAAAACTTGCAATGAGAAACATGCCTTTGTACCTTCTGGTCAGTACTGGCCAAACTTTGTTTTAAGAAGGAATTCATTGGATAAGTTAAAAAATATGGCAGTTTCTCATAAGACAAAGAAAGATAATAATATGTTTAATTGGTTTAAAGCAAATCAAAATAGAATGTCTCCACTTTTCTTTAAAACTTATAAACGTGCAAAATATTTTTCCTTTTAAACCCCAAGTTTAAAGGAAAAATACTCTTTTAATAATACTAAATAATAAGGGAGACAAGTTCTTGCGATATGTAGCATGTGCCCGATTGTGCATGAATGGAGGTTCTGTATTTTGGGAACTCTTAAGGGAATGTATGGTGGCGCAGTGGTTAGCACACGTGCCTGGTGATACGAGATAAAGGTTCAAGCATGGATGTTTTCCTTGTTAAGTCAGGATATTCTTTGTGACCGCGTACCTTTTTCGGGGAATACTTTCTTGTTGTGGAATTGTGCTGCGTGATTTTCCCCACGAGTGGATTTTTCTTGTTGCCGCTGAATTTTATGGATCGCCACGGACAATATTGTGTCATTGTTGACGCTGACTCGGGAGTTCGGCACGAAATTTCCATAATCTGGAAAATAGCGCGTATGAAACTGAGGTATGAAGCATTCCTAATATTTTCAGTAATATCAGCTTGCGGCCTGAGATTTCATTTTAACTATGGCCAATGTTTCGCTAATGTAAGCAAACAAAGAGGCAATGCAAAATGGCCCAAAAAGCTAAAACAGCTAACACTTTTTTTTATCTTTCTTCGCAAACAGATCATTACAAGGTCTCAATTAACAAACATAAGAGTAGAAGACGAAACAAAAAATAAGTAACACACAATATCCTAACACAAATAAACAGCTCACACTTACAAATACATGGATAAACATACAATTAACTCAACTGACCGAACGTTCCTTCCGCTTGTTGCAAGACAAACTGAGCAGAGCCGAGTGAACAAAGAAAACTTGTGATTCGCGCCGAATGCCTTGGGGTGTTGCCTCGGCCAATCAGAGTGGCGTTTACTGGTTGGGCTATGATGACGTGCTGCTTCGGCCAATCAGAGTGAATCAAAACAGTGAATACAGTAATCCCTCGCTATATCGCGCTTCGACTTTCGCGGCTTCACTCTATCGCAGATTTTAAATGTAAGCATATCTAAATATATATCACAGATTTTTCGCTGGTTCGCGGATTTCTGCGGACAATAGGTCTTTTAATTTATGCTACACGCTTCCTCAGTTTGTTTGCCCATTTGATTTCATACAAGGGATACTATTGGCGGATGGGTTAGAAGCTACCCAATCAGAGCATGTATTACATATTAACTAAAACTCCTCAATGATATAAGATATGCATCCTGCGTGGTGCTTGATTGTTTGCTTGTCTCTGCCTCTATCTCACCCTCTCTGACATTCTCTGTGCCTGACGGAGGGGGTGTGAGCAGAGGGGCTGTTTGCCTATTCGCTCCTCTAATAAATGCCGCTTTATCGCGGTGCTTTTGGCATATTTAAAAGCACAAAAGCACACGTATTGATTTTTTGATTGTTTGCTTTTCTTTGCGAGTGAGCTCTCTCTCACTCTGAAACTCTCTGCTCCTGATGCGGGCACTCCTTTGAAGAGAGATATATTTGCATTCTTTTAATTGTGAGAAAGAAGATATCTGTCTTGTCATGGAGCTCAGTTTAAACTTTTGACTAAAGGGTGTTATTTCATGTCTAGAGGGCTCTAATAATGTTAACAGCGTGGGAGAGTTTATAAGGGCTTAAAATATATAAAAATAACTACACAAACATATGGTTTCTACTTCGCGGATTTTCATCTATCGCGGGGGGTTCTGGAATGCAACCCCCGCGATCGAGGAGGGATTACTTTAAGATTTTCTGCTGTGCTGACCAAATTATCAATGCCATCTCATATCATCGGCCATTTTAACTACGGCTAATGTAAGCTTACAAAGAGGCAATGCAAAATGGCCACTAAAGCTAAACAGCTAACACTTTTGCAAACAGATCATAAGTCTCAATTAACAAACATAGTAGAAGACAAAACAAAAAATAAGTAACACCCTAACACAAATAAACAACTCACACTTACAAATACATGAATAAACATACAATTAACTCACCTGGCTGAGCGTTTCTTCCGCTTGTTGCAAGACAAACTGAGCAGAGCCGATCGAGTGAACAAAGTGATTCACGCCAAATGCCTTGGGGTGTTGCCTCGGCCAATCAGAGTGGCGTTGGGATATGATGACGCGCTGCCTCAGCAAATCAGTGGCATTGACTGGATGAAATCATGCCCACCATAAATTTTTTTATTCATTAACTACAATGCTGATATTTGTCATAAATGTAAAAAAAAAAAATAAATGTATTACCTTTTTTTTTAATGAAAAAACTTAAATTAATTCATTAAATTTCCTGCACCTGTGTTAGACGTCCCCATGACGTCCAAAAAAGTTATGTCCGATGTTTAACGTCTTATCGACGTCTAAGTGGGGTCATAGATCGACGTCCAAAAAGCAGACGTAGTTTGCACGTCGTGTAGAAGTCGAGAATTGGTCTTGGACCGACGGACGCAATATAGACATGATCTGCACGTCCATACGACGTCTAATGTTTAGTGGGAAGTGTGTTACATGGTGAAACTCTATAGATAAACAAAAAAGCACAACCTCGAGTGAGTTTATAGCACGTGTGCTAGAGATCGAGAACTTTATTCTGTGAATGAAGTATTGTTGTAAAAGAGAACGCGAGTATGTGAATATGTGAAAGAATTAAGCACTTGCCAAATACTGTGTGCAGAAATGACTGAAACGAGTGAAGGTTGATTGTCTTTTTCTCCAGTGAATGAATTTCTGTTTTAGCCAAGTAATTCTGCTTGGACATGAAGCAGAGTTTAGAATCTAGAAACGAAAAATAAAAGATGAGTAAATGATCTTTATTCAGAGTCTGGGGTGGCAGATGCGTGTTTATGTCATTTGTACGTCTGTCTTTCTTTGTTCGTCAGCTGACTAAGAATCTATACTAATAAAAGGCAAAGCCCTCACTCACTCACTCACTCACTCACTCATCACTAATTCTCCAACTTCCCGTGTGGGTGGAAGGCTGAAATTTGGCAGGTTCATTCCTTACAGCTTCCTTACAAAAGTTGGGCAGGTTTTATATCGAAATTCTACGCGTAATGGTCATAACTGGAAGCAGTTTTTCTCCATTTACTGTAATGGAGATGAGCTTTAACGCCGTGGGGCGGAGTTTCGTGTGACATCATCACGCCTTCCACGTAATCACGCAGTACATAGAAAACCAGGAAGACCTCAAAAAGCGCTGAAGAAAACATGCATTATATAATTGAGAAGGCAGCGAAACAATAAGAAGCGAGCGAGTGACATATACAACCATATTCATGAGTTCTGCTACTTCAGAAACAAAGCACGATGTAAACCTACACTTTAAATTAAGTTCATAGACAGGCTGCCGCTGGCGTTTGTAATTTAGTGCCTGCCCATATAAGGCCGTCCGTCAGCGGCAATCCAATAGCAAACTCCCACTAAATATTCACGGGTGAAGGACTGTGCTTATGGAGAGGAAGATGAGATGGTCAGGGTGGTGTTTGACACAAACTCAGCGAAACTGCGAGAGAAAGTTTTAAGTGCCAGGACTAAGGTAACATTAAATACAGCCATGGACATAGCACGAGATGGCACCAGCACAGCTGGGAACCTTCGATGCATGTACACCGAGCGGCTCACGTGAACTGACGAGTGCACAGATAAAAGCAACAGTTCCAAAGAGCTGAACAAAACCGAATTACACAATTGAAAAGGCAGCAAAAATATGAAGCGTCTGATACATACAAGCATATTCATAAATCCAACTACTGCGGAAACAAAGCACACGTTGGAAAAAGTCAATGTCCCGCTAAAGGAAGACAGTGTAAAAACCCGTGCATGCAGTGTGTCAGGTCTCAGATAAAGAAGAAGACGAGCTGTTTATTGATGCAGTAAGAAACGAATCGATGAATGAAACCTGTCATCTTTACAACGATTGACAAACACGGAATGTAACTTGAACACAACACATCCTACAAATACGAACCTGATTGAAAGAAATAATGATAATCAAATCCTTGATGACAGCAACACTCAGTAACACTCACAAAACAAATACTGTATATTGACAGTCATGTTACGTTATTTTTAAAATGTTCCCTTTTCTTTTCTAGCTTTTTGAACACACTACTTCTCGCTGCGATACGCGGGTATATATATATATATATATATATAACCCGATCTACATACTCGAATAATGGATACTTTATTCGCCATCAATGATTGTTTTGGTAAAGCCATACTCAGTGTATTCATTAGATGAACGGTAAAAAGTAAGAGCGAGGGAGGATGACTTATTGAGGCATGCAGGCTGTAGTGCGCGTCAACTCTATCTGAATTTGCGATCACATTTGAAAAATATATCTTTTCAAGTTCTATTTAGTCCATATGTGTCAAACTCAAGGGGCGGGCCACATCCGCCCGCGCGTAATTATATCCGCCCGAGATCATTTTATATACTGTATTATTGTTATTAATGGCCCGGTATATGAAGCGCTGGTAACACAATAAACTACAGATCCCATAATGCAGCGCTTCAGCTGCCTTGCCTAACACTTACCGTTAATCAAGTCTAGCTTATGATGCTGCAAGTTATTGCGAAGCTAGCTCACACGATGCTGAAGAGAAAAGTTGATTCTGAAAATAGAGCCTTTAAAAACCGATGGGAGGCTGAGTATATGTTTACTGAACCCGTGTGTCTCATTTGTGGAGCTAATGTGGCTGTAATTACAGAATTTAATCTAAGACGGCACTATGAGACAAAACATCAGGGTAATGCAGAAGATACAGAAAGCAGAATAATTAAATAAGAATCTGACACTTCAGCAGACGTTTTTACCCGTGCACAATCACAAAGTGATTTCAAGTGAAGCTGCTTTTATGGGAGACACAAATGCACCAGTGCACTTGCCCCACTTTCCCTGTTGCCAAGTAATGTTAAACCAAGTCGTCACTACGGTGTTCCCAACACGCACTTTGCTGATAAACTGAGCGCACTGAGTTTGCAGGCGCTTTGGTGACTTTGAAGAACAAAAAGTCCGTCTACATGCGGCTCGAACCTTGTGCATGTTTGGTAGCACATATCTGTGTGAGAAGCTCTTCTCAGTGATAAAGACTAACAAAACAGCACACAGGAGTCGCCTCACTGATGAGCACCTGCAATCCATCCTGAGAATCTCCACAACACAGAACCTCACACCAAACAGAAACGAACCTGTGGCCAAAAAGATGCCAGGCGTCCAGCTCTAAAATGACATATGAGCAAAGACAACTGAATGATTTGATTTGTTATTGCTGAAAGGAACACATTTTATTTATATTTCCAGGTTTTGTTATGCAGCATGTTCATATTTGAATTTGTATAATTTTGACAGGATATATTTTTATGGAGAGCAAAATCTTTTGGGATATTTAAAATCTAAGTTTATTTTTATATAAAATTACATAAGAGTAAAGAAATTTGAATGTTTGTTCTTTTAACGTTTACTTTATTTCTAACTTGTATAATTTAGACAGGATATATTTTTATGGAGAGCAAAATATTATAAGTTGTTTAAGGTTTGAGTTGATTTATTCAGAATAATATTCCTGTCTGTTTTACCATTCCTACCAAAGATATTTCTGTCGACTAAATAAAAATTCCTTCTATTTAAAATTTAAATAGAACTTGAACAAATACGATAGTTCATAATATCCACGCAGACTTGCACGTAAGAGCGGAGTCATCCGTTTTAACAAGCAGCGTATTGCACTGATCTGAAATAGCTGTGTGTGTATATATGTAGATATGTATGTATATGTATATATATGTTTATATATGTGTGTGTGTATGTATGTATGTATGTGTGTATGTATATGTGTGTGTGTATATGTATGTATATATGTAGATATATATATGTATGTATATATGTGTATATGTATAGATATGTATATATATATATATGTTTATGTGTGTGTGTAAATATATATTTATATATATATATATATATATATATATATACTGTATATATATGACAGCAACACTCATCACTCACAACAGTGACAAAACAATTACATTGACAATCATGTTACGTTATTTTCAAAATGTTTCCTTTTCTTTTTCATTGCTTCTTTAACACACTACTTCTCCACTGCGAAGCGCGGGTATTTTGCTAGTGTTAAATAAACTGTAGAAATGGGAGACGTCCCATATAATAATATTCAAAGTTAAGTGTAATACATGTGAATATCAATAGTGATCATGACTGGTGATTGATAACACAATCTGTGCCTGGTCTGTGTCTTTGAAGCCTGCAAACAGATGCAGAGTTTAAATAACGCCATGACTTATTGACCTCGACGAATCTCAGAATAGCTTGTAACATGGTCAGTCAAAGAGAAGAATTGTAAACTCTAAAAGTTTAATTTAAATCTATAGATGTTCTTTTTCTCCAGATTCAGCAAATCCAGTGACCAATGGATAAAAAACACAAACTATGTTTCTATACAAGTTGCAAAAAATAGCTTAATAGCAAGTTTGGGCAGAGCAATTAGAAATAATCTAATTGAAGGATAGTGAATATTTATCAATCATAAATTAATGAACAGCAGCTATTGGAATAATTTTCTTGCATGCTGATTTAGTGCAAGTGTTAAATGTTTAAATGAAAAAATGCAAACAAACGAACACTCGACTGATTTCTGTCTCTCAGTCTTCATGAAAAAAACAGTATAGAGTGTTTACATATTTTGATGTATGACAAATGATTATTATTATCACTTCAGTAATTACAAAATGTATTAGAACTGAAATACATGTATTGATTTGTCTCTGTAAGTGATTAATTTTAGGAAGAGTTTTATATTGCATCAATGTATTAAGTTAATGCTCAGTGATAATGCACACAGCTAAATGGATTATTCAGTTATACATTAGAACCATCGTATGTAACATCCTGTTATAAGTTAAGACACTTGGATAACTGAGGCAATGTGTTAATTTGTGTAATGTATGATGATCTTACTGAAGACACATTGTCACTAGCATAGTTTAAATGTATTACTCTATTTCTTACTGTTATTTTATGAGACTGAACTGCGGGTCTAGAATTGTCATTTATAATGCTGCATTGTATGATACATATGATTGGGAAATAAATGCTTTATGTGATGTATTTGCTCTACCTTCACCCTTCTTTAGTTAGCCTAGCAAGTACAGTAGTTTAGTTTGGCCACTCAATTTAGTGGTTAAAGTCTCCACATTCAGTGGTAAAGTTTTCTGAATGAAGTAACAGGTGGTGTACACACAAATGAAGATTTACAGAGACTGTACGGCACTAATGACTTTTAATCTGCTGCACATACCTGAGAATAGCTGATGAAGAAACACTTGCTTTTCCAGAGGGAACAGAGTGAAGAGCCAAAGAAAGATTGTAAGTCCAGCTACTCAAATTTGATGCCATGATGTGAGCAGACATTTTTACTACTAAGACAAGTTTTATGGACTCTTCAAGGACAGGCTGTAGCTACTGAGGTGATGTAACAGCTGTTGAAGGCTCCTGGAAACTGGACAAACACTCCACCAGAGAATGAATTTACACAGATGACACATTAAACATGGCAACACAGATGTTCCTGTAGCAGCCCACTTCAACAGCGATGGACACTGTGAGAGGGACTTTAAAGTCACAGGGCTTATGGGCAACTTCAGAACACAGCAAGAGAGAAAAGAATGGGAAGTTAAACTCATGTTAAAATTTAATACAGCATGGTCTAAATAGAGACAAGAGTTTTACGGCCAGATATGAGGATTGTTTACATCTCTCAGAATGGCAGACAACCTGATTACAGACCACATTGTATTGAAAAACTCATGAGAAACTTCAAAAGACTTTGTTGGACAGTTTTCTTATCCAGAGATCTTGACCATACATTGTTCTTTTCTGTCTTGTTAAATTAATCTTAGCCTGAATGAATCTATTACTTTTTTACATTTAAAATTTCTCATTTAAATATTTCCCAATGTTGTTTCTTGTCCTAATGTGTGGATATAAACACAGGGAACTCCAGTTTCTGTATTACATCTTGCCTGAAGAAGGGGCCTGAGTTGCCTCGAAAGCTTGCATATTGTAATCTTTTTAGTTAGCCAATAAAAGGGGTCATTTTGCTTGGCTTTTCTCTACATTAAAACATTAAAAGAAATAAACAGCAGAACAACTGCAATAAAATCAGGCAAACATCCTAAAGATGCCAAGCACCGTTCATCACAACAGAAATCAGCTGTTTCAGTTTTGGAGGAATTACAATGAGATGCATGCTAGTTTGTATTAAAAACATGAAGTTATAGTATTTAAATGTTTACAACAACAACAACAACATTTATTTCTATAGCACATTCTCATACAAACAGTAGCTCAAAGTGCTTTACATAATAAAGAATAGAAAAATAAAAGACACAGTAAGAAAATAAAATAAGTCAACATTAATTAAAATTTCAATGGTCAGGGGGGACAGAAAAAACAAAAAAACTCCAGACGGCTGGAGAAAAAATAAAATCTGCAGGTGTTCCAGACCATGAGACCCCTTGAACAGTCCCCTCTGGGCATTCTACCTAACATAAATGAAACAGTCCTCTTTGGATTTAGGGTTCTCACGGAAGGGCTTGATGATGATGGTCACGTAGACTTCTGCCTTTTAATCCATCCATCATTGTTGGAGCATCATGAAGCTTTGAGTAGGTGGAGGTGGCGCAGGCCACCACCACAAAGAAACCGGAAAAAGAAACAGAAGAGAGAGTTGGGGTCAGTACGGATTTTAGAGCCACCATGAATAGGTATTATGAGGAAATTGAACATATTGAGTATCAGGATTAAGTTAAAGTGAAGTTAGGAGAAGGCCATGTTAAAGTAATTTGTTTTCAGCAGTGTTTTAAAGTGCTCTACTGTATCAGCCTGGTGAATTCCTATCGGCAGGCTATTCCAGATTTGAGGTGCATAGCAGCAGAAGGCCGCCTGCCTCACCACTTCTTTTACGTTTAGCTTTGGAATTCTAAGGAGACACTCATTTGAGGATCTGAGGTTACGATTTGGAATATAACGTGTCAGGCATTCCGATATATAAGATGGAGCGAGATTATTTAAGGCTTTATAAACCACAAGCAGAATTTTAAAGTCAATTCTAAATGACACAGGTAACCAGTGTAGTGACATTAAAACTGGAGAAATGTGTTCAGATTTTCTTTTCCTAGTTAGGATTCTAGCAGCTCCATTCTGCACTCGTTGCAAGTGATTTATGTTTTTTTTGGGTGGTCCTGAGAGGAGTGCATTACAGTAATCTAGTCGACTGAAAACAAACGCGTGAACTAATTTCTCAGCATCTTTCAGTGATATAAGAGGTCTAACTTTACTTATGTTTCTTAAGTGAAAAAATGCTGTCCTAATAATCTGATTAATATGCGATTTAAAATTCAGGTTACAGTCAACAATTACCCCTAAGCTTTTTACCTCCGTCTTGACTTTTAATCCTAATGTATCCAGTTTATTTCTAATAGCCTCATTGTATCCATTATTGCTAATCACTAAGATTTCAGTTTTCTCTTTATTTAACTTGAGAAAGTTACTATTCATCCATTCAGAAATACCAGTAAGACATTCTGTTAGTGAATCGAGAGAATCGGAGTCATCAGGAGCTATTGATAAGTACAGCTGTGTGTCAGCAGCATAGCTGTGGTAGCTCACGTTGTGCCTCGAGGTAATCTGACCTAACGGAAGCATGTAAATCGAAAAGAGCAGCGGACCCAGGATAGAGCCTTATGGACCACCATATCGGATATCATGTGACTTTGAGTTGTAATTACCACAACTAACAAAGAATTTTCTCCCTGCCAGGTAGGATTCAAACCAATTTAAGACCCTGCCAGAGAGGCCCACCCATTGACTAAGGCGATTTCTAAGAATATTGTGATCAATGGTGTCAAATGCGGCACTCAGATCTAAGAGGATGAGAACAGATAAATGGCCTCTGTCTGCGTTCACTCGCAAGTCATTTACTACTTTAACGAGTGCAGTTTCTGTGCTGTGATTTGTTCTAAAACCCGACTGAAATTTATCAAGAATAGCAGGTTTATTTAGGTGGTCATTTAGCTGCATAATGACTGCCTTCTCTAGAACTTTACTTAAGAAGGGCAGATTAGAGATGGGTCTAAAATTTTCAAGAGCCGAGGGGTCAAGATTATGTTTCTTAAGTAGGGGTTTAACTACAGCAGTCTTAAGACAGTCTGGGAAGACCCCCATATCTAATGACAAATTTACTATGTCCAGAATATTATCAATTAGCACGCCTGATACTTTGAAATAATTTGTTGGTATCGGGTCAAGAACGCAGGTGGAGGGTTTCAGTTGAGATATTATTTTTTGTAAATCAGGTAAATCTATCCTAGTGAAAGAGTTTAATTTGTTTATAACAGGATGCTGGGGTTTAGGAGGATCCTTAGTGTTGGAGGGATATACTATGTTACTTCTAATATCATTAATTTTTGTTAATGTTTTATGTTTTATTTTATACATAAAATTTTATGTTTAGAAACATTATAATATAAGACATTGAAAACACAAAAGCAGGGTGCAGGTTCAGCCTGGTGTGCCAAGGGTTGCACTGCCGCTCGCTTAAGCTGTTTGCCTTGTTGATGTTTTTAGTGGGCTTTTTTGTGGTAAGTAGTAGACCATGAATTAGGTGGCAGCCCTGTGTCCTCCCGCTCCTCGACTATGCTGTGTGACTTCCTGGAGCAGAGACCACCCTCTAATGCTTAAGTGGGGGGCACGGAGGCACACAGTAAGGAGACCAGAGTTTTGCATCCCGGGTGTGTCACTTGCATGTAATGACAAAGAAGTTCAGATGAGCGTTACTGTTTGAAACATCGGTGATCAATTTGCTGTTATTCTCTCTTGTATTTTATTTTTTATGTTTTATTACGTGCCATTCATGTAAACGAATGCCTGGCTGCCCTTTTTTTGGACTGCAGTTTTAAGCCTTAATACGGCCTTTTCACTGTGTCAATTACTTATCTTATCGTATCTTCACCATTTTCAAGCTCTTCATTTGTTTGTTTTCTTTCTGCAGTCTGGACCAACTACACCATTTTTGATGCGGGCTGCATTCCCACACAGACCTGTAACTGGAGTCTGTCAATTGACTACGGCCATGGAAGTAATAGCTGGAGCTCCTGGTGCTGCAACTCCAGTTTATGCAATGTAGAAAAAGGTGAAAGAAATCATAGAGACTTTAGAGCTTTAATTTGGAGGACATCTGTAAATAAAACTTGAAATTATGAACCAAATATAAATTTAATATTTTAGGAGAGTTAAATAGCAATACCTTGGAATTGTTTCTGGTTTAAGCTGACAGAATGCAAAGGATTCTCAGTCCCACAATTCCATTTTAATTTATTCATTGTCTTCAATTCACAGCTAATATTTCTAGTGATCCAAATGGACTGGTATGCTGCGCTGGAATGGACAGGACTTGCCAAAACTCCATGAACTGCACCGGCATTCAAGACCACTGCTTCATTTCAGGTGAATATGAGTGGTGCCTAGGGATTCTCGGACATTTTTCATTCCCGCATTCCTGGGAAAACAGGAACGGCCAAGCTCACATATATAGTGTGTAAAAGTGTAAAAATCGATCAAGAGTTATAGTTGAAAATAATTAAGGTGGCACCATTGCTGCGGTTTGCACTTCATCAGACAACAGCTTTGAACAGCAACTTGAAATTGCAATGCGTCAGTCTGTTGCATCCGCATTATCTGTGCCAAGAAACGTACCATCACAGAATGATGACAAGAAACTGGATGCATCAGTAAAAGCTGAAATGGCGGGGCTTCAGAGCAACGGCAAGCGCAAGTGTTGTTTAGAACAAGTGTATCAGGATCTGATGATTGTGCTGCCTACTTCAGTGGAGGCAGAGTGTGCTTTCTCAGTGGCTGGCGTTCTCTGCATGAAGGTGCGCTCTCGCCTGGACGACCACACGCTGGACACGTTAATAATAATAATAATATAATATCGGATTACGACACACAGACGTTGATATGATTCTTAAATATAGTTTTTAATAACTGTAAAATTGTGTCAGTTTCTCATTAGGTTCTCTCCGTAAAAAACAAAGAAACAGAAACCTTTTTTATAAGAACTTCATTTTTCCTTCTAAAATCCCACACACTAACATTCTACAGGAAACTACCAACACAGGAATGTCAATCAACATCAATATAAATTTAACTTGTTACTGAACATACAAATACACAACAAATAATTCATTACATTTATACAGCACTTTTCTCAGTTCTCAAAGCACTATCCACACAGGGAGGTGAACCCACAATCTTCCACAGTCTCCTTGCTGCAACTGCGCTACCTGTGAGGACATGCGCTGCCAACGCTCTTATTCCCACAACTAAAGATACATGTACTTCTATGACAGCATGAACTGCTTGGAGATAAGGTTAGTCTTTTATTTGTGTTAACATATTGCAGTAGTTCTATTAAAAATAAGTGTCAGTTGTTCTAAATCCGTTCACGTGAGATGCCCGTGCACTTTGTCATCCCGGGGAGCCCAAATTCCTGGGAATAGATAAACCCGTCCTGGAATGGATTCCCTAGTGGCACACCAAACAGACATGCAGCTTCAGTGGTCTTAAAGTACATGGCTGCAGATCTTATTTCATATTTAACTTTACAACATTCTTATTATTACTGTTTTAAAAAATAAAGTGAGAAATAGTTTGTTAGCAGTGAAGAACCAAATATGAACATTATTTTTGGGAACAATATGGATAATCCTGGGCTTCACTCGTCCCACAGGCCACAGCTTTTCCTTCATCTTCACTCACAACCCACACAGCTGACCGAGCAAAAGAAGGAAAAATGTGCTCCGCTTGGTCCACTTGCATCACGGCACTGAGGCCAAACCCACAATAAAATGACAGAGTGAAACTGTCCCGAAAACATATTGTTGTGTGATGGTAATGATAATAATGTTGTAAGAATGTAAGAATTTTGACAAAGAAGAACAGAGCTTTCAGCCTTTGTGACATTAGTTTGGTGAGCTAATTGCTCAGTTGTCCCATATCTCCAAATACATTTTAGAAGATGTGAAGGCTTCTTGTTCATTTCCATAACTCACTAGTTTGTTGTAGATTCTTGCAAGTCTCTGCGTAAGGAAGTGCAGCCTGGCTTTGCTCATAAATGCATTTCTGATTAACTTCAACCGATGTTACTGACTTCATGATTCACTGCTGAGTAAAGAAAGTTTGATTTTCAAAAACCTTCCCTGCTCAGACTAAAGAAATTTCATTCAGTGAACCCTTCAAAGCTAGACAGGCCTTTATGTCCCATGATGCCCTTGGCTGCTCTCCTACATGTTGCTATGTCTTTATGGTATCATGTCGTACACTTTAATGTTTTTAGTCACAGTACAGCATCAACAACTTAACGTATTCTTGTGTATGAAGTCATTTAAATTCATGTATACATGTGAGGTGTGCAGACTCATCTTCCCTCTTCATTGGCTGTGGAGACTGCGACTTTTTCCTGTGTCAGCGTGTATTCTATTTGTTGTCTGATGTGCCCAAAGATACCAATATGAAGATAACCCAAAATGCCCTTCCCAGATTAAGCATGTTGGTTACATCGTACTCAGGTGCCAAAGACTGCATGGTGCCAGTTATGTTAATTGCTATTTGTTGTGACATTACATACACAAAAATGGCAAAAGGGTGTGAGCACTCCCAGGCATCTGACTGTCTAGGCAAATGGGAGATTGGGAAACAGGTTTTTAAAATTCAAAAATCCCAGTACAGTTTTTGTAACTTGAAATAAGCTTCATCAAAGGGAGAACCATGACAGCTTTGACTGGTAAAGTGACATGTGCCACAAGAACTTTAAAAAAGCAAAAGGAGTTCAGCTCTAAGCAATGTCCTGAAAACACAATTCATAAGAAGGATCCAATAACCTGAGCAGAGAAAATCGAGTGTTAGTAATCAAAATCGAAGAAAATACAACACTTATGATAAGGCAACCAGACTTCAGCAAAGCACACATTCAATGAACTGCACAGGACTCACTGCTCCAACTTCCTTTATGGGATGGGGTGGGCCCAAGCAGTGATGGACATGGTGGTCCTACCTCTTGGGGTTAAATCTCCAAAACATTAGGAGTATAATCACATTAAAAAGACATATAAAGTAGGGTTAAACATAACAAACACAATAATACATTAAAAACATCTACTAAATTATAACTGGAAAGAATAACATGAACAGAAAACATCATAACAATGAAAAAAACTGAAAAATGAATGAAAAAGACAGATCAAAGAAATCTAAATATAAGCTGAGGTGGGGCACCCTGGCTAAATCATTACAGTACTTCCTGTTGGCCCCACATGACTGAATGCATCTGTGAGGTGCCAGGATGGCAGCCAACACTTGATGTCACCGGCTGGCAGTTACAGAATCCTAGACGTTGTGTGAAAATAGAAACACAGGAGAATCACAAAGGTTTCTTGCATCACTAAGGACAACCCCATTTTTGAGCCTTTTGGCTAAATGAGTTGTATTTTAAATAATGTCATAACGTTACAGAGAGATTTGAGTCTTCGCTTCAGGTCCTTCCAAAATGACAGCTGTTCCCTGATGTCGTGTGGGTTTTATCCAAGAAAAAGCAGAAGGCAAGGAGTTAGAAGCGGAGTTGCTGTTCCTCAGCCGCTTCTGTTCTTCCTGGCAGATACAAAGAGGAGCAAATCAGCTTGTCACTCCCAAACCCTCTCCCTGGTGTCACCTTCCCCAAGTCTTCCCCATGAGGCACAGGCTTCACCTGAGCTATTGACCTTTGGTAAATGAGACTTTGGATCGTTGTCATTATCCAATTACAGAGACTCCTTGTGAATTGCAAAGACAACGTTGGGATCTTCAATCTTCATTATGGTTGAAATATTTTCCAGGTAGTCTGTATTAATATGGAAAAATGCAGCATTGTGGATGATTTCTCCTTTCCTATACAACAGCTAAAAATATAGATTTCCAACATACTTATGTAGTAAGACCTTTTACAGACAAACACATTATTTCAAGGACGTCATGAAATCTCTTATTATGACAGCACTCCACTGATTTTCAGACTTTGTGTCCCTGATGTCATCTGTTTGTCACCACTGTCAAGGTCAGTACTGGAGAAGCCGCAAACTAAGTTAAGGTCTGCCTTTTATACAGTGCAGTGAAACGGCAGGTTCTTGTGGTTTAGCATCTGACTCTGTTTGTCGTTGTTTTGAACAGATAATGGCCAGCAGGTGTACGCTGGCTGCACGTCCAAGGGCGTCTGTGACAGTCCGCTCAGGGCAAGCATCTTCCTGAACATACCGCTCAACTCTCACATCGACTGCTGTCAGGGACCCCTCTGCAATGAGCCTGGTGAGTGCACTGAATGAAGTGACCGTGTGACACGGTGACCAAAAAAGTCCTTTTATGAATGAGTGTGAAATTCAGGATCAAGTATTTGGAAAGACAGGATATGTTGCATTCGGTCTCAGTTTTAATTTCATTTGTTGCTTTTAATGCTTAATAAAGAAACCAAATGCTTGAGTGCTAATCCCAATTGGCTGCTACTTCTGCCCATTGCTGTTACTTTAAGTTCCACCTCTTCTGAAACCACCCTGATTCTCCCAATTTAGTGGGTTTCCAATGTGGTTGAATGGATAAAGTCATCAATGCTTCTTTGTGAGGACCCTTGGCTTGTGATGTGATGTATATTGTCCATCCATTTGTTATCAGAGCCACTGTATTGAGCTCAGGGTCTTGGGTGGACACATACTGGTGGGCTTAAGGCAGATGCCAGTCCTAGGTGGAGCACCTGGGAGAATTAATATGATGTATATGGTGGCTAAATACCAATGCAATAAATCAGACCACAGATAATATGTTCCTGTCTTTGGTGCAATGCCTAACGTGTTGATATCACCATCATAAATTGTGGTGTCAGATCACCTAGTGGTTGATGAGATGGTCAATGATATATGAACATAATTCACAATTCATAACACTCTGTGGCCTCATACAATACAATACAATGCAATTCATTTTTGTATAACCCAAAAATCACACAAGAAGTGCCACAATGTGCTTTAACAGACCCTGCCTCTTGACAGTCCCCTAGCCTTGACTCTCTAAGAAGACCAGGAAAGACCCTTGTAGGGAAAAAAATAGAAGAAACCTCAGGAAAGGCAGTTCAAAGAGAGACCCCTTACTAGGTAGGTTGGTGTACAGTGGGTGTCAAAAAAAGGGGGTCAATACAACACAATACACAGAACTGAACACAAGTCATCCTCAATACAATATAAAGCCTCATAACAATTAACAAAAGCATCAGATTGTTTAATTTGTGAAATAACAACACATGAGCTCTTCTTGTGCAAAGCCACAGACTAGAATGGTGTAAAGCTTTTATCCACATTGACCAAAGAGAGGAACTCCGGAGTGAGAGGATGGTCAGCGTCCAGTCGCCAGGCCTGCATAGAGAGTTGCATTCATGGGAGTCACAACTACAAGTTTGGAAAAGTCTGAACCACTGGAGACTGAGATGTTGTGCGCTATGAGCCAAAATCGGACTCCATGGCGGCTTAAAGAATAAGAAGAATCTGCAAGAAGAGTCAGAAAACCAAGAAGAATGAGACAAGAACTGATGATCATCAGCGTTCGCAATAAGAGACAAAAAATGGTAAAACAAGAAAATTCCAAACCTGTGGAATAATCTGGATCTGCCCAAGCTGAACAAGCTCTTTGGAGGTTTTACCTCCATTTGTTTTATATGTTTAAATGTCGATTTCACTAGGTAATGCAGTCAAAGTAACGTGAGTGGCAATGGATGTCATCGCTGTAAGAGATCAGGTGAAGAAAAGACACATGGCCCAAAAGAATGACATCCAAGAAAACTTCTAACTGTTAAATGTCACTCTGATTACATCAAAATAACAGCTTGCAAAATACGATAACTACTAAGAAAAGCTGAGGAAACTTTCACAAATAACAAAATAATTATATATAAAGTTTGTGCACAGCTTGGAAGAAAATGACCACGTCAGCTCCTTCATCACCTTGAGATTAAAGTAGAGAGGAGACTGCTGGTGATTTGACAGAATGTGCTTGCTTGACCTTTAGAGGCATAATATAAAGACTTTCTATGGAAGAAGTCCCATTGTAGAGAGTGGTCAGCTGCTGGAAATAAGAACAAGCAGGAAGTGTCCACCACTGCCTAAAGGGGTCAGCCCCAGACAGAGAAGCAAGCATGAAAAGCAGGAAATGGACTCATGTGTGCCTGTAGCCCAACATGCAGGTGTAGGAGGCCAGGAGACCACCATGAAAGTGAAGATAAGCCAGAGCAGGCTGCCATGTCTGAAACATACCGGTAAGTTTGAACCTACAAAATCCATCCATCAATTATCCAACCCACTATATCCTAACTACAGGGTCATGGGGGTCTGCTGGAGCCAATCCCAGCCAAAACAGGGAGCAAGGCAGGAAACAAACCCCCAGGCAGTACGCCAGCCCACACACACAATAGGGACAATTTAAGATCTTCAATGCACGTAATCTGCATGTCTTTGGACTTGGGGAGGAAACCTTACGCAGACAAAGGGAGAACATGCAGACTCCACACATGTAGGACCCAGGAAGCGAACCCTGGTCTCCTAACTGCGAGGCAGCAGCACTACCCATTGCGCCACCATGCTGACCGCAACAAAATCCACTTTATGAAAAACACTTGAGAGTCCTAGTGGACTTGCCCCTCTTCACTTCTCAACAATGCACTGACCAGAAGATTAATAGGCAGAGTTTTATAGCGTCTTTACTGCATGGAACATAAATTGAGAGAGGTCGGATAATTGTGAGGCCAACATAGGAATGCTGTGCAAATTTCCAGCTTCCATGGTAGGGCTGATCGAAAGACGAGAGGAGGATTGACTGTTAGACTGATGTTTGAACTGCAAGTCAACTCTTTCCTGTTTAATGGACATTAAGGGGTGGCATAGTAGGAGAGGTTAAAACTATAAAGCAAGTGAGCACAGCAGACACTTTACAACCAGGCCTTCAACAATGACGAGGGGCCACAGATGATTAATAGAAGACAGTGTTTTTGGATGTTCATTCACAAAGGAGCTGTCAGACCTTGAACTTTGGGGCTACATGAACAAAAACTGACGAGCGAGTGGGACTGAAATGTTCTGAAGATGTAGATTGGAAGAAGCTTCCTACCTGACTGAGTTGAGGTTCAACACTTCATGGCATCCTGCTGTTTTATACGACAATCAGATGGCAAACATGTCTGAAAGGGTCTCTTTATTTTCCTTTTGATGTGATTCTTGATTTTATTACAGTCACTACTCCTGCTAATGACAACGGGCTGGTGTGCTGCGCAGATGCCAACTCGACCTGCCAGAATCACATCAACTGCACTGGAAGTCAGGACTACTGCTTCACTTTAGGTGAGTGTGTGTGTGGGTGTGAAGAAGGCAGGATCAGACGCTGTACACGGGCAACTAACCAGGTCATTTCATGACAGGGAGACGGCTATACATCAGTTTATCCCAAGGCAGCTCTTCCTTAATAAGGCTTTGTGTTTTTGAGATTTTTGAAATATTGCTTATTGCTAGACTGATCTTTGTGCTTATTCACGTTAGCAAGCACATTCCTATGCCATTTGCGGAACTCACAGGATGATGGACTTGCTGTAGGAGCAGGGGTCTGACATTCTGTTTTTTTACATCAAGTGAATCACTGCCTGTGGTGTCACTTGCTAAGTTAAGTTGTGTCATGTCGCTCATAGATACAACCTGGAACAGCATTTTGAATATAGACATAAACATAATGGATTCATAAATAACCTTGTGGGTTGTAGTTATCATGTTGGTTTATAATGTAATGATGATAACAATAACAAACATGCTAATTATCACATCATTCTTCTTCTTCTTCCTCTTCTTTTGGCTTCTCCAGTTAGGGGTTGCCACAGCATATCATCTTCTTTCATATCTTCTGTTCTATGCATCTTGTTCTGTTACACCCATCCACCTGCATGTACTCTCTCACCACATCCATAAACCTTCTCTTAGACCTCCCTCTTTTCCTCTTACCTGGCAGTTCTATCCTTAGCACCCTTCTCTCAATATACTCATCATCACTCCTCTGCACATGTCCAAACCAACACAACCTCGCCTCTCTGACTTTGTTTCCCAACTGTCTAACCTGAGCGAACCCTCTAATGTCCTCATTTCTAATCCTATCCATCCTCGTCACACCCAGTGCAAATCTTAGCATCTTTAACTCTGCCACCTCCAGCTCTGTCTCCTGTGCCACCGTCTCCAGCCCATATAACATAGCTGGTCTAACTACTGTCCTATAGACCTTCCCTTTCACTCTTGCTGATACCTGTCTGTCACAAATCACTCCTGACACTCTTCTCCACCCACTCCACCCTGCCTGCACTCTCTTCTTTACTTCTCTTCCACAATCCCCGTTACTCTGTACTGTTGATCCCAAGTATTTAAACTCATCCACCTTCGCCAACTTTACTCCCTCATCCTCACCATTCTATTGACCTCCCTCTCATTCACACACATATTCTGTCATGGTGGTCCTACTGATCTTCATTTCTCTCATGTCTAGACCATATCTCCACCTCGCCAGCGTCTCCTCAACCTGCTCCCTACTCTCGCTACAGATCACAATGTCATCAGCAAACATCACAGTCCACGGGACTCCTGTGTAATCCCGTCTATCAACCTGTGAATCACTAATGCAAATGAGAAAGGGCTCTGAGCTGATCCCTGATGTAATCCCACCTCCACATTGAATGCATCTGTAACTCCTACTGCAGACCTCACCAATGTCACACTACCCTTATACATATCCTGTACAACTCTTACATACTTCTCTGCCACTCTCAACTTCCTCATACAATACCACCACTCCTCTCGAAGCACTCTGTCATATGCTTTCTCCAGGTCCACAAAGACACAATGCAACTCCTTCTGGCCTTCTCTCTACATCTCCATCAACACCCTCAGAGCATCTGTGGTGCTCTTTCCTGTCATGAAACCATGCTGCTTCTCAGTAATCATCACCTCACTTCTTAAATGAGCTTCCACTATCCTTTCCCATAACTTCATGCTGTGGCTCATTAATTTTATCCCCCTGTAGTTACTACAGTCCTGCACATCCCCCTTATTCTTAAATATCGGCACCAGTACACTTCTTCTTCACTCCTCAGGCATCCTCTCACTTTCCAAGATTCCATTAAACAATCTGGATAAAAACTTCACTGCCATCTTTTCTAAAAACCTCCATGGTTCACAAGGTATGTCATCTGGACCAAAAGCCTTTCTATTTTTCATCCTCTTCATAGCTGTCCTTACTTCCTCCTTGCGATTCATTGCACTTCCTGATTCATTATCTCCACATAGTCCAATCTTCTCTCTCTGTCGTTCTCTTCATTCATCAGCCTCTCAAAGTACTCTTTCCATCTGCTCAACACACTCTCCTCACTTGTGAGTATGTTTCCATCTTTGTCCTTTATCATCCTAACCTGCTGCACATCTTTCTCAGCTCAGCCCCTCTGTGTAGCTCACCAGTCCTTTTCTCCCTCCTTAGTGTCCAACCTCTCATACAGTTCATCATTCACATTTTCTTTAGCCTTCACCACCTCTCTCTTCACCTTGTGCCTTATCTCCTTGTACTCTTGTCTACTTTCTGCATCTCACTGACTATCCCATTTCTTCTTTGCCATCCTCTTCCTCTGTATACTCTCCTGTATTTCCTCATTCCACCACCAGGTTTCCTTTTCCTCCTTCCTCTGTCCAGATGTCACGCCAAGCACCCTTCTTGCTGTTGCCCTTACCACTTCTGCTGTAGTTTCCAAGCTGTCTGGTGACTCTTCACTGCCACCCAGTGCCTGTCTCACCTCCTCCCTAACCTCAACCTTGCTGTCTTCCTTTTTCAACTTCCACCATTTGATCCTTGGCTCTGCCCTCACTCTCTTTCACTTCTTGATATCCAACATCATCCTACAGACCACCATCCTATGCTACTTAACTGCAATTTCCTCTGCCACGACTTTGCAGTCTTCAGTCACCTTCAGACTGACTTTTCTGCATAGGATACAATCTAACTATGTGTATTTTCCTCCACTCTTCTACGTCACCCCGTGTTCCTCCTTCTTCATAAAATACGTATTCACCAGAGCCATGTCCATCCTTTTGGAAAAATCCACTATCATCTGATCTTCTTCATTCCTCATCTACTCTGTTCCCTTCATCAACATGTCCATTGAAATCTGCTCCAATCACCACTTTCTGACCCTTGGGTATACTGTTCAACAGTTCATCCAACTCACTCCAAAAATCTTCTTTCTCACCCATCGCTCACCCAACTTGCTGTGCATATGCACTAACAACATTCATCATCACACCTTCAGTTTTCACCTTCATAATCATCACTCTGTCTGACACTCTTTTTACCTCCTAAACACTCTTGATGTGCTGTTCCTTCAGAATAACTCCTACTCCATTTCTCCTCCCATCCACACTATGATAGAACAATTTGAATCCACCTCCGATCTACCTGGCCTTACTCTCCTTCAATTTAGTCTCTTCACACAAAATGTATCAACCTTCCTTCTCTCCATCATATCTGCTAACTCTCTCCCCTTACCAGTCATACTACCAACATTCAAAGTTCCTACCCTCAATTCCATCCTCTTTATCTTCCTCCTGTCCTTCTGTCTTCAGACACGTCTCCCCCTTCTTCTTCTCCTTCTTCAGCCAACAGTAGCCCAATTTCCGCTAACAGTACTGGTGGCAGTCGTATTTAACCCAGGACTCGACCGATCCGGTATGGAAATCTGTATTGTTGTCTGGATGTTGATCTGGCAAAATTTTACACCAGATGCCCTTCCTGACATAACCCTCCCCATTTATCCAGTCTTGGGACTGGCACAAAGAAACACTGGTTTGTGCAAAACCTGTGGCTGGCTTATCATATCATCATTATTATGAACATTTATTATAATCCACGTACACAGTAATGTTGGGTGTACAGTTGAGTTTATGCTTGTTTCGTGTTACTTCCAAGTCCGACTAACATGCAAAACGTAATTAGATGCCCTCTACATGACGCAGATAAGCAGACAGTAAATAAGAGATGGACAGTAGCAGTCCCCATAATGTTATGCCAATGCACAGAGTACAGTGACATTCTTGCTTGTATGAATTTTCCCCAAAAACAGATTTCACTTACAGTGACATTTTTTTTACATATCTAAAGAGACTTACAGAACAGGTCAACATAGTCAAGTAAACATTAGTCTGGGGGACTGTTTAGAAACAAATGTGACAAGACACAAGGACAAATTTGATCACCACAAGAAAAGAGCTCAGAACAAAATCAAAGTAAGTTGCACTCCATAGGTTAGCCAGAAATTCACCAACCAAGGGAGTCTTCAAATGCTTCTTAAACACACTGACTGAGTCAGGCATTCGATGGAAATGCGCAGCTCATTCCACTAGCTAGGAGGTACACATGAAGAGTCAGGCCTGAAATCTGATGTCACACAGAGGTGGTATCATCACATTGCTGTTCACTAGCAGACCTGAGTGGAGCAGAGAACCTCACTCGTGTCTCCATATATGTGACTGAGGATCCATTGACTACACTATAGGCAAGCATTAATGATTCGAACCCAACACTCTTGTACAGGTAGCCAATGTAGTGATTTGAAGAGAAGAGTGACATGTACCCCTCTCAGGTGGTTGAACATAAGACGTGTCATTGCATTTCGAATCCTCTGCAGTGGCTTGGTGACACATACTGGTACTCCTGCCAACAAAGAATTGCAGCAGTCCAGCTGTGACAAGACCAGAGTCTCAACCAGGAGTTGTGCTGCATACTCTCTGATCTAACAGATGCTGTATAGAACATATAGACCAAGAGACCATAGCAGTGTGGTCAGTGTAGGATAGCTTACAAGGTTACATAACAACTTGGCAGGTGTTAGTGAGAATGAGCTGAACAGAGATTGGGTGTTGAATACCTGTGATAACAATAAGGTCCATCTTGGCCAGATTGAGCTGGAAATGGTGCGCCTTCCTCCAGGTTGTGTTATCAGTGAGACAGCTGATGCCGTGTGATCTTCTGGAGGGAATGAAACGTACAGCTGCGTATCATTGAAATAGCACTGATATGAGAATCCATGGGACATGCTGATAGGGTCTAGTGACGTGCTGTAGAGAGGATAGGACCCACACCTATCGTGCTTGCCTGATACACCCTTGACTTCCCTCCACTGCAGGACACATGTTAAGATCTGCCCAAGAGGTAAGATTTAGACCACCTGATGTTATATTTTAAACAGATTTCCTCCTCTGGCTTACGTTTAAATTCCTCTTGACTTTATTTTTTGTTCATTGGCTTCAGTTGCTTCTATTATTTACTATTTGCCTAGTTATGTCTTTTTTTCTTCCTTTAATTCTGTTCATTTAATATTTATCTGTTTAAATATGTTGTATTACGTTCCTTGTGGTTTGTGGGTGGATCTGCAAGTGGCAGTGCCACCCTTACCTCACCGCTAAGGAACTGCCACCTCCCTTTAAAGGCAGGCGTGGACATCGAGTTCCTTGTGGTTCATTGAATGTGCTTTGTGTGGAGGTGAGAGTCATAGCTACCAGTCTTTTCTTTCTATCACTTTTTTGATATTATTGCATTTTTTAGCTTTTGTCTTTGGATTTCGATTTTTGGATCTTTGTATGGGGACTTGAACACTGTGGACTTCTTTTTAGATGATTAAATTTTATTTTTTACAGATAATGGACAGTTGGTGCAGAAAGGCTGTGCATCAAAAGCTTTCTGTGACAATTCTGCAGCTGTGACATTACAATTCAATCAGAGCATCCAGTTTAACTGCTGCAATGGGAGTCTCTGCAATCAGCCCTGTAAGTCATTTTTATGTATCCGTGTGTAAAATGTCAGCAGAGACATAAACATACAGTAAGGGTCGAGTCACATTGGACAATTGACTTGACTTTGAGCCCCCAAAGCCGTAGGTCTGAATCCAGTAAATGCCATTGATCGTGTTAGGTGTTTTCTGATACATCAGTGCCCCTTATCATTTTATTGCAGATTCTCACCCATAATGCATTGCTGTGGTGAGAAGACATTGGAAAAAAAGTGTACATTTATTTTTCCTAATTTTGATTCTTTTTCTCAGCTTACACCTCTGAAAATATAAGTGGGCTGGTGTGCTGCGAAGGAGCAAATGGGACGTGTCAGACCACCGTGAACTGCACAGTTCCTGAAGCCCGCTGCTTTATGGCCTGTAAGTGTTGTCATGCTGCTGTTTAGCCTGTGACGAGGGGCTTCTGTGCTGTGCTGCTTGATCTATGCATGGCAAAGGCACAAGACCAAGTCTCCTTTCATCTGCTTTGGGTTATTCATATATGCAACACTTTCACCTGCAGGGTTTCGGTGTGCTTTTGAGGGGAATATGTTGAGGATTTTACTAAACTATTCTCATTTTCAGTCTTGGCAAAACTAATTATTATGTCAGCAGCAAAGGCTTAAATAAGACATCAGGAGATGAAGAACTCTAATGGGAGGAAGCAGACACTAAGTCAGGGATGGCCTGGGCGGTCTGAATACTCAGAAAAGTCCAAATAGTGACCATCTAGTACAAAACGCAAGCACAAGCCTGATAATAACTTGTTTTAATCAACTCAGAGTGACCAAAAATGTTTTTCATATTTTCTCACAAACACAGTATCTTTATGGTAGCATCTTTGAGCCACCATCATGTTTAGGTGAAACAAAATGATGTAATGGGCATAGAAATCATGACAGCCATGCAATAAAACAAAATGACGAATGAGAAAATATGCAAAACAAAATGCTCAAGAAAGTGCCCTAGAAGATCATGAGATTTTACTGAATGAAGGTAAGCTTTTGCACCTTCACCCAGGTTCACACATGACAGATGCTCGTTTGATGTCCAATGACTGTCCTTGTCCCTGAAATTGACATGCTGGTGTTGGTGACAACAATGGAAACACGTGAGAAGCCGCCATGCAGCAATCGTTCAGGAATGAAGACCTGAGCCAGTAACACTATCCATCCATTATCCAACCCGCTATATCCTAACTATAGTAACACTAATGAACTTCAATCAAAAACACAGTGAGACCTCCAATCAGACAACAGAGCAGCGTCTTCTCAGACTGCTCCCCTGCTACTTGAGACTCCCTCATCCACCTTCACAGGCAGCCATTTGTATCTCTGCATTTCTGGTTTCTGACAGGTGTTGTCCGTTTTCACTTCTTCATTTCTGTTCAAAGCATTTCCTTCAATTTTGAACTGCTGAAGGACATTTGTTTCTTTTCACTATGTGGGCGCGCTATTGACATCTGCTTACTTTATCCTATGCAGATGCTGAAGGGGCCGTGCTGAGGGGATGTACAACACAAAGCGCCTGTCAGAATTCTGTCCAGTCGAGCCCATCTTCCCAGATGTACTGCTGTCTTGAAGATCTCTGCAACCAGCCTTGTGAGTAGTGCCTCTCACTTCTGAGTCTCCCTCACTTCAGGCATTCCTTCCCATCAATTAGAGTGCATTGTTCTCTGCAGAAGATGTTTTTCATATTGGTAATGACTTGGATTCTGCACTCTCAGATGAATGTTGTGAAAATTAGCAACAGAAACACGATGGTGTAGTCTGGACTAAGGGGCAGGCACAAATGGCACCACTGGTGTAACATGTATGACAGACTGTGGTACTTACCAGTGCATGTCAACAGCTGCTTTGAATGGGAGATACGGCTGAATATGAGCTCCTATGGAGTGTGAGGACCTGTGTTAGTTGTGTGCTTCACAAAATTTGTGGAATGTTAAAAACACAGAGATAGGTTAGGTTTAGGTTTAGGTTTCTTTATTTAGTCATGTTTACACAAGAAAACATGAAATTTGCCTTCTCAGTTGCATCTAATAACAGGTAACAGGCAGAATGAAATAAAACAGACAAATAGAAATAAGAAAGGTTAAGGTAAGGCAGTTAGATAAAACATATTTACACCAACATAAAAAAGGTTACAGGATATATATCAAAACCTAAACATTATTTCCGATGTTTCTTATTGAAAAGTCGTATGGCACTAGGAAGAAAGGAGTTTCTGGAGCGATTTGTGTACGTTTTCAAAGCGACTCTGCTTCCTGATTTACTGAAGTTTAGTTCTACATGTAATGGATGTCTGTCATCAGTCGAGATGATTTCCAGTTTCTTTAGCATTGCCCTCTAACACACGCTAGTCAAATCATCTCCATCAGCCCCTATAACTTTAGTTGCATACTTTGTAATCTGCTGGAGCTTTTTTGAGTTTTGGTTTGTCAGACTATTTAACCAGGCAATGGAAATGAAAGTGATGACAGACTGGATCAGACTGCGATAGAAGGACAACATGAGGTCCTTGTCTACTTTAAATAGTTTGAGTTTATGGAGGAGAAATAAGTGCTGGTTGCATTTAGAAAATATTTTTTTTTGTATTTGTATTCCAGTTAAGATTGTTATCAAGGTAAGTTCCTAAGTATTTATATTCATTCACTATTTCTACCTCCTCTCCCAGAACTACAATAGGTGAACATACAGATTTCTGTCTCTTAAAATCAAATATCATTTCTTTGGTCTTTTTTACATTCAGAGTGAGAGAGTTTTTATTGCACCAGTTTACCATCCACTCCACTAGATTTAGATAGTGGCTTTCATCCTCCCCAGATATACATCCTATGATCATGGTGTCATCCGCATACTTAATAATGGAGCAGTGGTCCCTGTTCTGTCTCAGGTCACGTGTGTACAGAGTAAACAGTAATGGTGATAAGACGCCCCCATGTGGACTTCCTGTGTTTGAATGAATGGCTATTGAAAAAGTGTCCTGAACTTTAACTGTCTGTGAACGATTTAAAAGAAAGTTCTGAATCCATAGTGTGATAAATGGGTTTACATTCATACTGTTTAATTTCCCAATCAGTATACTGTATGAGGCTGTATAGTATTGAACGCTGAAGAAAAATCCAAAAATAGTGCTCTGACATATGAACCAGGCTGATCAAGAAAGGTGTAGATCTGTTGTAAGGTAACAAGCAGAGCATCTTCCACACTTCTGTTTGCACAATAAGCAAATTGATTGTTGTCTTGAAAAGACTTTGTCTCTGACATTAAAATGTTTTTCACCAAATGTTCAAAGCATTTCATTGGAATAGATGTAAGTGCCACTGGTCTGTAGTCATTTAAACAGCTTGGCCTAGAAACCTTAGATACAAGGGTAATGATTGACCGTTTCCACAGATTAGGTACAATATATGAGATTGTACCTTTGAGATATATGAGATAATGGTCAGGAGTGGGATCTGAAGTGTGATGTTAGATCCATTAAGGCAACAACACTAACTGACACTCTAAAAACCGAAGCAGAACATTTTATGTGTGGCCTGAGAGGATCAGTAACACCCGGACTAATAAAATTGCATTATAGGGGATACAAAAGCAGCAATGGAGTGTGGCCCAATGACAGACTGATACACAGATAAAGTTTTGGGGTGCCAACCCGGCCATCCCCCTTTATTTAAAGGTGTGAACAAAAACAGAGCAAGATTCGTTCAAAAGAAACAAAAAGCACTCTGGCCAACTCGGTCTGAGTGGCTTCTTCTGTTGCTGTTATAATATGGAGCTCCTCTGCTCAGGTTGCTTGGACAAGACGTGATGCCTCCATCTGGGCCATCTTGCTTTTATGGCCCAGGGGCCAGAAATGGTGGAGACAGTTGCCCTTACAGGTAGCAGCAATGCCCCCTTCACGGCTTGAGGTGGTATTACATACCTGCGAGGGACTCAGATGGTGACTCTTCAACATGAGTTGTGTGGTGTAATAAAATAAAGGCAGGTAGTGCGTTGATTTGGGACACCGGCTTGGTGTTCTCCGTTTAATAAAGCACAAAAAAATACAATGAAAGAACCCAAAAAAAATGGCAAGCCAATGGCTTTGCTGCGATACACAAAGGTTCTCTCTCCAATCGCAGGTTCAAACTGAGCACGTACTTCTCATAGCCGAGAGGGTGATAAAGTGGCCTCCTGGAAGGGGTGGGGCTTCAGGTACTTGTGAGAAAGTGAGCTCAAAGGTCTTCCAGGCGACGTTCTTTCAAATTGGATGGAAATGGAGAAGAGGTTAATGACAGCGACCCCTCTTATCTCAGAGTGGGATTACTTTGTGAGAGCCCTGAAGGAGTCCTCTAATCATATTTGCTTGACAACATTAAAAACATGAAGACCATGGCTTTGGATTGAAGCTCCTCTGCTGGGGAAGAAGAAAAATGAAATAAATTGTTGACAATAGGTGGCAGTCCGTCTCATCTCTTCTGAGAGCAAAATATTTGAAATGTCCTGCTTTTAATTGATGTGTTTCTCAGCCACCACTTTGGGTTGCATGATACTGCGGGTGGATCTTGGTGGGTTGTCGATCTGAACATCACGCTCAGTTAATGACAATCGCGCTCGACTCACCAAGGAGACTGCCTTCCAGCTCTGACCCTTGGGCCTCCCTTGGTGCATCACAAAGACACGTAATTGGGAAAAAGTGTGTTGCAACTCCAGAACGGTCGAGGACCACTGGTGCAAAGCAGCAGTTCTCGTTGAGGACCAATTAATTCATGATTTCGGGTGCTCACCGATGTTTTCATGACTCATTGATTTCATTTTCTTCCCTTAATTTTCTGTTTTATCAATTTTGTTTTTAATTTTTTTTAGCTTCCACCTTGTTCTGCAACAGCTGCCAATCTGTTTATTCGTGGGAAGCTTGCGAGAGCAGCGTCACTCTGTGTTTCCCTCCATACTCCACTTGTGCATCACTTCAGTATTCACTTAATTTACGTAAGTAGACAGGCCATTTGCGGTCCTCCTGATTCTGACTGCTGGCTTTATCTGTCGTTTTGTTAAACTCGGGTTGCCTACCTGCTACTGTGCTTTATTTTTTTGCTGGATGGGACTCATG
>NC_053154.1:1261177-1295688 GCF_016835505.1 Polypterus senegalus | reverse complement strand
TGAAGGAAGTGTGGATGGATGAAGATTATCACTGGCTGCAGCTCGAGCGGGTGCCACCATCGAGACAGACTGGAGAGAGCAAACCAAATGAACAACTTCTTTAATAGGTTTGATCACAGTAACCACTCTCACCTCGGAGTACTGCATCCTCCAAACATCCTTCTGCTGATACCAGCATAGGTGAGACATCCCCACCCACAATTACAGCAGCCCAGGTGAGCAGAGAGCTGAAAAGACTTTGTGCCAGCAAAGCAGCGGTCCAGATGGTGTATCGCCACGATTGCTGAAGGCCTGTGCGTTGGAACTGGGGAGTCCTCTACAGCGCATCTTCAACCTGAGCCTGGAACAGGGAGAGTCCCAAGGCTTTGGAAACATCTTGTATCACCCTGTCCCAAAGGTATCACGTCCTAGTGAGCTGAATGACTTCCGCCTGTTGCTCTGACGTCACATCTGATGAAGACCATGGAGCGGCTGCTGCTTCACCACCTGAGGCCACAGGTCCGTCACGCCTCGACCCTCTGCAGTTCGCATACCAGGAGAAGGTGGGAGCGGAGGATGCCATCATCTATATGCTTCATCGATCCCTCTCCCACCTGGACAGAGGCAGTGGTGCTGTAAGAATTATGTTTTTGGACTTCTCTAGCGCCTTCAACACCATCCAACCTCTGCTCCTTAGGGATAAGCTGACTGAGATGGGAGTAGATTCACACCTTGTGGCATGGATTGTGGACTATCTTACAGACAGACCTCAATAATGGCGTCTTGGGAACTGCAGGTCTGACATCGTGTGCAGCAATACAGGGGCGCCGCAGGGGACTGTACTTTCTCCGGTCCTGTTCAGTCTATATACATCAGACTTCCAGTATGATCTCGGAGTCCTGCCAGTGCAAAAGTTCGCTGATGACACTGCTATTGTGGGCTGCATCAGGAGTGGGCAGGAGGAGGAGTACAGGAAACTAATCAAGGACTTTGTTAAATGGTGCGACTCAAACCACTTACACCTTAACACCAGCAAGACCAAGGAGCTGGTGGTGGATTTTAGGAGGCCCAGGCCCTCATGGACCCTGTGATCATCAGAGGTGACTGTGCAGAGGGTGCAGACCTATAAATATCTGGGAGTGCAGCTGGATGACGAATTGGACTGGACTGCCAATACTGATGCTCTATGTAAGAAAGGTCAAAGCAGAATATACTTTCTGAGAAGGTTGGCATCCTTCAACATCTGCAGTAAGATGCTGCAGATGTTCTACCAGACGGTTGTGGCAGTGCCCTCTTCTACGCGGTGGTGTGCTGGGAGGCAGCATAAAGATGAAAGACGCCTCACGCCTGGACAAACTTGTTAAGAAGGCAGGCTCTATTGTAGGAGTAAAGTTGGACAGTTTAACATCTGTGGCAGAGCGACGGGCACTAAGCAAACTCCTGTCAGTCATGAAGAATCCACTGCATCCACTGAACAGTGTCATCTCCAGACAGAGGAGTAGCTTCAGTGACAGACTTTTGTCACCGTCCTGCTCCACTGACAGACTGAGGAGATCATTCCTCCCCCACACTATGCGACTTTTCAATTCCACCCGGGGGAGTAAATGCGAACATTAATTTTATTTTAATTCTTTTCATTTTTATTACTATTTAATTTAATATTGTTTCTTTGTATCAGTATACTGCTGCTGGATTATGTGAATTTCCCCTTGGGATTAATAAAGTATCTATCTATCTATCTATCTATCTATCTATCTATCTATCTATCTATCTATCTATCTATCTATCTATCTATCTATCTATCATCTATCTATCTATCTATCTATCCTATCTATCTATCTATCTATCTTTACACCTGCTGTTAGATTTTCAGCTCTATCTTCTTCCCCATCTTTCCCCAATCATTACAAAGACTGATGATGAAGATGCTCTTGTTTCTTCAGGGCATATTCAACAAGTTTATAAATTTTACATTTACTTTGAAGCTGCCTTGTTTTCAACGCAAACACAGCCTCCTTAGCACTGCTGATACACTTTCTGATTGGACACTTGTGATGAACAAGCAGCCCTTCACCTGCTATGAGATTCTCATTCTAATGTTCATTAAAGCCGATCTGCTCAACTCATTTCTGTGAAATTCAACTGTAGACACTTTTATTAAAACATCAGGACAATTTTGATGACATCTGACCAACCAACGCAGTGACCATCATATTTCCTCAATATCTCCAAAATAATGGAGTTGATTTCAAAGGTCCATAAAGTCCGCTTCACTACTTGGTCACTTCCTCCATGTGCCTGTGGTTCTCTGTGAGAAGTAAAACCTTCTAACATTTGTGGGAAATTTACCCTTAGTCAGTTTACATCTGTGTCCCTGTGCTGAACAATTCATTTAAAGTACCAGCTGACATCCACCGTCCTAACTGCCTTCATAATATAAAACACGTCAATCACGTTCATCAGCTCCTTCAGCCTTTCCTCCTCAGTCACTCTCTGTGATCCTGAATCATCACCGGTTGCTCTTCTCTCCAGCTCAGGCGTGAAAGAGCAGTACAGGAGAAAGCTGGAGCAGAAGTTGCAGAACAACAGCATGAAGGAAGTGTGGGATGGGATGAAGATTATCACTGGCTGCAGCTCAAGCGGGTGCCCCATCGAGACAGACGTGGAGAGAGCAAACCAAATGAACAACTTCTTTAATAGGTTTGATCACAGTAACCCACTCTCACCTCGAGTACTGCATCCTCCAACCATCCTTCTGCTGATACCAGCATAGGTGAGACATCCCCACCCACAATTACAGCAGCCCAGGTGAGCAGAGAGCTGAAAAGACTTTGTGCCAGCAAAGCAGCGGGTCCAGATGGTGTATCGCCACGATTGCTGAAGGCCTGTGCGTTGGAACTGGGGAGTCCTCTACAGCGCATCTTCAACCTGAGCCTGGAACAGGGAGAGTCCCAAGGCTTTGGAAAACATCTTGTATCACCCTGTCCCAAAGGTATCACGTCCTAGTGAGCTGAATGACTTCCGCCTGTTGCTCTGACGTCACATCTGATGAAGACCATGGAGCGGCTGCTGCTTCACCACCTGAGGCCACAGGTCCGCACGCCCTCGACCCTCTGCAGTTCGCATACCAGGAGAAGGTGGGAGCGGAGGATGCCATCATCTATATGCTTCATCGATCCCTCTCCCACCTGGACAGAGGCAGTGGTGCTGTAAGAATTATGTTTTGGACTTCTCTAGCGCCTTCAACACCATCCAACCTCTGCTCCTTAGGGATAAGCTGACTGAGATGGGAGTAGATTCACACCTGTGGCATGGATTGTGGACTATCTTACAGACAGACCTCAATATGTGTGTCTTGGGAACTGCAGGTCTGACATTGTGTGCAGCAATACAGGGGCGCCGCAGGGGACTGTACTTTCTCCGGTCCTGTTCAATCTATATACATCAGACTTCCAATATGACTCGAGTCCTGCCACGTGCAAAAGTTCGCTGATGACACTGCTATTGTGGGCTGCATCAGGAGTGGGCAGGAGGAGGAGTACAGAAAGTTAATCAAAGACTTTGTTAAATGGTGCGACTCAAACCACTTACACCTTAACACCAGCAAGACCAAGGAGCTGGTGGTGGATTTTAGGAGGCCCAGGCCCCTCATGGACCCTGTGATCATCAGAGGTGACTGTGTGCAGAGGGTGCAGACCTATAAATATCTGGGAGTGCAGCTGGATGACAAATTGGACTGGACTGCCAATACTGATGCTCTATGTAAGAAAGGTCAGAGCAGACTATACTTTCTGAGAAGGTTGGCATCCTTCAACATCTGCAGTAAGATGCTGCAGATGTTCTACCAGACGGTTGTGGCGAGTGCCCTCTTCTACGCGGTGGTGTGCTGGGGTGGCAGCATAAAGATGAAAGACGCCTCACGCCTGGACAAACTTGTTAAGAAGGCAGGCTCTATTGTAGGATTAAAGTTGGACAGTTTAACATCTGTGGCAGAGCGACGGGCACTAAGCAAACTCCTGTCAATCATGAAGAATCCACTGCATCCACTTAACAGTGTCATCTCCAGACAGAGGAGTAGCTTCAGTGACAGACTTTTGTCACTGTCCTGCTCCACTGACAGACTGAGGAGATCGTTCCTCCCCACACTATGCGACTCTTCAATTCCACCCGGGGGAGTAAATGCTAACATTAATTTTATTTTAATTTTTTTCATTTTTATTACTATTTAATTTAATATTGTTTCTTTGTATCAGTATACTGCTGCTGGATTATGTGAATTTCCCCTTGGGATTAATAAAGTATCTATCTATCTATCTATCTATCTATCTATCTATCTATCTATCTATCTATCTATCTATCTATCTATCTATCTATCTATCTATCTATCTATCTATCTATCTATCTATCTATCTATCTAGATTTCTCAGCTGTTAGATTTTCAGCTCTAATGCTTCTTCCCCCCCATCTTTCCCCAATCATTACAAAGACTGATGATGAAGATGCTCTTGTTTCTTCAGGGCATATTCAACAAGTTTATAAATTTTACATTTACTTTGAAGCTGCCTTGTTTTCAACGCAAACACAGCCTCCTTAGCACTGCTGATACACTTTCTGATTGGACACTTGTGATGAACAAGCAGCCCTTCACCTGCTATGAGATTCTCATTCTAATGTTCATTAAAGCCGATCTGCTCAACTCATTTCTGTGAAATTCAACTGTAGACACTTTTATTAAAACATCAGGACAATTTTGATGACATCTGACCAACCAACGCAGTGACCATCATATTTCCTCAATATCTCCAAAATAATGGAGTTGATTTCAAAGGTCCATAAAGTCCGCTTCACTACTTGGTCACTTCCTCCATGTGCCTGTGGTTCTCTGTGAGAAGTAAAACCTTCTAACATTTGTGGGAAATTTACCCTTAGTCAGTTTACATCTGTGTCCCTGTGCTGAACAATTCATTTAAAGTACCAGCTGACATCCACCGTCCTAACTGCCTTCATAATATAAAACACGTCAATCACGTTCATCAGCTCCTTCAGCCTTTCCTCCTCAGTCACTCTCTGTGATCCTGAATCATCACCGGTTGCTCTTCTCTAGCACTGCTCTGACTTTTATGGAACATGGAGACCAAAACTGCACACAGTACTCCAGATGAAGCCTCACCAGTGTGTGTCATTACATGAAGGAGTGACTGCGTGTGAGCTTGAGGTGCTCTTCCACCTCCCTCATCATCAATACTTACTTGGATCATTGCAGAGACTTCCTGGGCAGCATCTCATTGAAGGACTGGAACAACTGCTGTTTGAAATGCATCCACGGGTAGAACCTGAAGAGGTGATAACAGTGTTGGATCAAATATAGTTAAAAAAAAAAAAGTAAAATCTGTAAACCTCACTGAAGAGCTGACAAGAAGTCCATAAACTGAATTTAGTATCACTGAATAATGTGACTTTTACGTAAAGTCCTGAAATAAAGACCAGGCACCTAGTGGGACATAAGAGCAGTGATCACCAGCCTAACAGCAGAGTCTTGTGACAGAGCAGAAGTGGAGGAGATGTCTCTGTTCTCTTTTTCTTGATTTTCCCCCCTTAGCCTCATCCTCCTCTTCTGCAGAACAGCACTATTCGATTCTGTCTGTTTAAATGCTGCCATTCTGAAACATCTATCACATGCTGGGTTTTGGAATGGCCACTAAAGGAAAGTTATCTTGCCAGTCTCCATCCTGGCAGAGTTTGTGCCCACAGCCTTCAGCCTCCATTGGTGACACTCTCCTGGATCGTTACCTGCAGCCTGATATCTGACCTCTAAGGTTAGACAAGGAAGCAGTTTGGTCATCCTGCCCAGATTAACATGACCAGTATGCAGAGAAAGGCATAACTGAGGTTAATGAAGACGGCAGACAGGATTCATAATGCCAGCTAGGCAAATCAAAGAGGTCCTTACTAGGATCAAAACAGCCATGGCTGTGTATATTTCCTCTAGATATTATGGACATGCCCACAGAAACTAATGTCTTCTTGCTAGCCACTAGCCCAAGGAAACACAAAAGCATCAAAACGCCTCCTAAGAATATAAGCAGTGCACAAGATGGTGGCATCTGGAAACGTTTCCAGCAGTAACATCAAACACGGCTTGCTATGTGTCAATGAGCTCAGAGCTAACAGCAACAGGGAGGATGTGTGTCTGGACGATGAGATGGTGAATTTTAATAAAATACAAAGGCTCCCATGACTTTATTGATGAATGGACAAAAGCAGCAGCACAGCTGAATGTCATCAGGATGTCAGACGCCTCAGAGCTGGAGTAGCTGGATAAACGGGAGGCTGTCAGTGAACAGCAGACTTTGTGAGCTAGGCCAGTAACATTGTTTGACAGATGTAGACCGTAAAGGTGTCTCCCTTTCAAGCAGGGGTTGAATGATCCGTAAAGATTTACAAATGATAAATATTTATATATAGTAGGAGTTAAAGATTTTGAGTACATACTAATTTAATTTAAAGCAGTTCATTCTAATACAAATTTCGAATTTGGTGAGACTCATAAAAATATTAGAACATTACAATAATTGTGGCAAGAGCAGCCATTCAGCCCAACAAGCTCATCCGTCCTATTGACCTTGATTATCCGAAATAACATCAAGTTGAGTTTTGAAAGTCCCTAAGGTCCTACTGTCTACCACACTACTTGCTCACTTACTCTAAGTGGCTGTGGCTCTCTGTGTGAAGAAGAATGTCCTCATGTTTGTGTGAAATTTACCCTTAGCAAGTTTCCAACTGTGTCCCTGTGTACTTGATGAACTCATTTTAAAGTCGCCGTCTTGGGCCTTTGACGAATTCTCTTCATCATTTTAAACACTTCATTCAGGTCTTATTAATCTTAACCTCCTTCTGATTAAACTGAAAAGACTCAACTCTAACTTAACTCTAACTCTTAGCTCAGACCTCTCAGTCCTGAGTCAGCCTAGTCACTCTCCTCAAGGCTTTCTCTAGTGCTGCTATGTCTTTTTTGTAATAAGGAGACTGAAGATGAGGCCTCACCAGCGTGTTATTCAGCTTTCGACTTGTACTGCACATCTAACATCCTAAAAGCCATCTTGATTGCCTCTGTCCACTGTCTGGATGTTCATTGTCACGAGTCCACTAAGACTCCCTGGTCCTCCTCATTTGGGGTATTTTCAAGTTTCAGACCTCCCACTGTGTATTCAAAGATAACATTTCTGCTTTTCTTAAGTAAAACACTCTCTTAAATTGTAGAAATAGATAATGCAGTTTGTTTCTGTCACCACTGTGAAATCATTCCTGCTTCTTCACTTTTCCACTTCACAGCCACACATGGTGAGCCTGGAGATGAACCAGGAGCCTCTTAGCCAGTAAGATACACAAACGCATTAAAGCAAAGTTAACTCAGTCAACAATAACACAAAAGGTCTGTACGAAGAGCACAGATTCACCTTGAAGAAGACCACAATGAGTGGACGCCTGCAATAAATTCTAAACAATTCCTGTGGGCTCACCTGAAGTGAAACACTTGTCTTGAAAACCAATGCACTGCACAACAGGCTGGCAACTTCCGTCTTCTCCAGAACAGCAAACAAGTCCGTTTGGACCGGCAGAGGTGTCAACTGTCAGTGAAAAAATGCCAGAGAGTTCTCAATGATTCATCACAATATGTCTATCTGTCATTATTTTTATGATGAATTAATAGCAAAATCCTTCTGGGTACTGTACAGTATATGCATGCCCTGTAAGACAGTCAGCTGAGCTGAGCTCTATATTTGAATAAATTACATTCTTCTTAACAAAACAGCTTCTAACATCCACTTATACATGGTGCTATTTAAAACATCTGATAATTGGTGAGGACTTTAAATCAGACACCAAGATATCAGAAGCTCAGTGATCAAATGCCTCAAAGCTTAGAAGCCTTATTGTACGTTACGACAATTTACAATCTAAAGTAAATTTGAAGTCACTTCTCAGATTGAAACAAGAAATTATATTTGAAAATAACTTCATTTGTACTGTCCCTGATTTTTCACTTCAATAGCTGCTAAACGTGTCACATTTTACAGCATTAAACAGTGCTTACGTAAAGCCGACATCAGATACAGCCTCTTGTATCCTGCTGATCTGAGAGTGGATATCAAAGGCAAGCTCCATATTTTTAGTTCTCCGTATGAAGGAGAACAAGAGCTAAGAAAAAAGATCCCGACACTTTTTGAAATACGATCAAGAGTCACATTGTGTCCTGGCAAAGACAAAGAAGATTTTGCCTGCAATTTGGTCCATTTGCAGTGAGACTTTTTCCTTATCAGCTACTTTTATGTTTTAATTGCAATTATAATTATATGTGTATGTATATGTTGTGGCAGGAGGCTTGGGGCCAGACCCTGCCTGGAGGCAGATTATACGTCCCCCGGTCCACGAGGGGGCAACCACCCTGGATAAGGAGGGGACCATGGGGACCGAACCAGGAGACTCAAACCTATAGGGGCCCGTGGCCACCGTCAGGGGTCACCCCGAGCGTTGTGGAGCCTGGAAAACCTGCACTTCCACCACACCTGGGCAGGTGAAGGAAGAACCTTCCAGGGACACCGGGAGTGCTTGTGGGTGCCAGTGCGGCACTTCTGCCACACCAGGAAGTGCCGCCGGAAGGTCATAAGCAAGCAACTGGAGCACATCCAGGTGAATATAAAAAGGACCGCCTTCCTACAGTCGAGGAGCGAGAGTCGGTAGCTGGAGGTGGATGACGCTCTAGCGACAGGGTGAAGAAAGGCGGGCCCACGGACGTTGGAAAGGCCCGTGGTTGGGGTTGTTTGGTACTGGAAGCACTGTGTTCTGTGCGGTGTTAATTGTAAATAAAACGTGTGTGTTGTACTTGTGCTGGTGTCTGTCTGATGGTGTTCGGACCAGTTCTCACAATGTGTGTGTTTAACATCATTCCTTCTCTTTATTCTTTTGGGACTGTTTAAGATTATATTCTAGGTTTATAGTATTTGGACTAGATATTTCTACTCTCATCTTTCTACACTAGTGCTGGGCGGCTTGTTTAGTTCATGATGTGCTCTGTCTCTAGGCATGTCAGAGATCTGGGATTTCATGAAGTGTGGTCTATCATCACTTGGGGAAGCAAAATGGGGAGAAAAGAAAGACAGCAAGCTATTTCTGATCTATCCTTTTTACCCCCACAATTGTAAATGCCAACACAACAATAGGCTTCCTAGCCATAACTCCTGGCAAAATTGGAAATTAAGGTTAAAGCTATCATATGTAATAATGTACTACCTTAATTTAAGACTATAAAATGACATCAAAAGTTCAGAAGTAATGTCTCTTTGACCAAATAGTGAGCTGGACTGTCAAAGGTCTCAATCACGAATTAATAAGTAAGAACATATTCTCTCATCTAACAGGTCTAAATGCCAAGATAGTAATTTTACAGGAGACTCACTTAATCAGCAAGGATTAGTTTCAGATGCAAAGAGATTGGACTGCCCAAATGTTCCACTCCAGCTATACAAAGAAAACTAAAGACGTGGGTATCTTAATTCATAGAACAATTTCATTTGTTGTATCAGATGTATTATCTGAGCCTTAAGGGAGATATGTATTGGTGATGAGTAATTTATTTAATTGCAAAGTGATATCTACGCACACAATGTGGATGATAGGCAACCATTCCCAATGTGAACACTCATAAAATTATAATGGCCAAAGACTTTAACTGTGTTTTAAATCCAGACCTAGATAGTTCTTCAGCTACAGGGGAGATAACATCTAACACTGCAGAAATAATTACACACTTATAAATTGATCATAACTTATCAGACTCATGGAGATTTCTAAATCCATACTTAAGAGCATATTCCTTCTTCTTGCCAGTACATCATTGTTATTCAAGAATTGATTATTCCTTTAGACATAACAATTTGTTGCACATAATCAAATCTTGCAAGTACAATGCTATTGTTATCTTCAACCATGTCTCTCTGATGATTGAGCTCAAATCACTTTGCCCCACATACAGATCTGTGCATCATAAAGACTAGTCTCACTTCTGAATAATGATGTTAAGATTCTCTCCAACATCCTAGCTATGTGGAGAAGGACAAACGAACTGTAAATGCTTTAACTTCACTATTAGCATGTAGATTTGTCTCGCTCAACTGGAATAATCCCAGCCCACCTCTGTTAAGTCAGTGAGTAACTGATGTCATGTACTATTTGAAATTGAAAAAACGCAGATTCTCACTTAGAGGATCTGTAAAAAACTTCTTTAAAACCTGACAGGATCTCATCAATAACATTTTCATATTGGGGAAAAGGTTTCTCTTCTGTCTTTTCTACTCTTAAAGATTTACGCTGGCTGTTTGCCTTCCTCTTTTTCTTTTAGGTTGTGTTGAATTGAATTTAGTTTTGTCGGGTTTGACTTTATTGTATTGAATGTTACTTGCTTTTAATAATTTCAATAAAAAACAAAAAATAAATCAATAAAACATCCAAAAATGAAATCAAACACTAAGATTATCATTGACCACAGCAAACATCTTGAGAAATAAAGAAGATTACTAAACCATACAGCACATTTGACTTGTGGGCATGTTGTCACTAACCTGTTTGTGTGTTGCAAAAATCAGAGCTGCAGCATTCAGCAATGAGCGTCTGGCTTTCATTTGCACTGATGTATGATGAAGTTTTGTTACAGTCCTCGGGACGACCACAAAACCTTCTGAACGACGATATGTTCATTGTAGCTGTATGACAGAAGATTATAAAACATGCAATAGCTCAATATGAATGGAAACACAAGCTTTGTCAACACTGAAAAGAAAATAACCAAATAAAAGAAGAAAAAAGAGAAAAGGGATCAGCAAGTTTGAGAAAAGGTCAAGGGCTGCAGTACTCCAGCCATTTTCAGTTATGTAAGGTGGACTGCTATCTCCAAGGCTGGTTGGCATTGCTGCGTGGGTAATGGTGACCTTTACAGGGTTGTTAGTCAAGACGGCTGAGTCACGTTTATAGAGCACATTTAAAATGACAGCAGTTGACCAAAGTGACGTACAGTTTCAATAAATAGACCAATAAATATGTAAAGTGAAATAAAGAAGATAAAACAAACAACAAGTACTCTCATGCTAATTTAAAAAGCCAAGATGGCTTTTCAGACAGATTTAAAAGTGCACACCTAATATAAAAGAGTTAAGTGCTCCAAAGCTTAGAGGCAGCAGCCACAAAGTCTCAGTCACCTCTGAACTGAAATGTAGACCTCGGCACAAGCAGCAACTTCTGGACAGAAGTGATCATGAGGAAGAGGAAGAGTATAAGAGATCAGTAAGACAACAGGGGGCTAAACCATTCAGCAACTTAAAAACAAACAATAGATTTTAAGATCAATCCAATAGGGAACTGGACGCCAGTGAAGAGATGTATTCACTAAGACAGTTGTGATGTGATTCTGTTTGTGATGTGATCTGCAGCATTCTGGCTGATCTGTAGACGATGAGATGATTGGTAGACTTCAGTGTACAATAAGGTGCAATGGCCAAGTCATGAAGAGAAAAGGGCATGAATGTGTGTTTCAAAATCAGCTACAGAAAGAGAAGGCTTGACTTTAGTGAACAGCCCGCCCGCTGATAGAGACTGGCCTTCAGAGCTGAGGAGTTCATTTGTGTGCTGAATTTGAGGGCACTTCCAAAAATTCCAGACTTTATGGAAAGGGTTTACAGTCAGTTGTCAGAGGGCCAAGGCTCCTTGAAGTGCAATAAAGTGTAATAAAGAAGCCCCATTCTGGTTTAAATGGCAGCAGACTAGTCAGGTGAGGTCAGCAGGAAGTCCCCATGAAGGGTTGACTTTGTTTTCTTTGTTCACCTGCCACAAAAATGCCTTGTTGTATCCACTGGAACAGCATATTTGGTTTATGGAGGATTTTCCAAGTGGCACCCCTGAGATTAAGAGAAGGCTGGCACTTGGAAGAAATGTGGTGTCCAGTAAGAAAAACATTTGGAAAAGCAATAATATCAGGTTGACAACCAAATTACAGATTGGTCAGAGTGACCGTTTTCCTAAACGAAACATGTGTCTGTGAAACCTGGACACTGAGGAAGGCAGAGAGGTGAACGATCAATACGTTTGAACTGCAGTGCTGGACATGTCTGTCAACCAGAATAACGAACCAAGTAGTGCTGGAAGACATCAAACTGGAAATCTCACTGGAGACCATGATAACACAGCAAAACACGGCTCTCTTACTTTGGTCATATGCCAAGCAGATCGCTTAAGAAGGACATCATACTTTAGATTAGTCAGTGGCAAAGAGGAAGTGTCCATCCAAGAGCTTGATGGCTCAACACCATCAAGAAAGGTACTGGACTGAACACAGCAGAAATGAAAGTAGCAATGAGTGACCAGAAGACATGGACAACACTGATCAACAGAGTGACCGAGAGTCGTAGTTGTCTGAATGGATAGAGTGCCTTCAAGTAGAAACCTGGAGGTTTGTGCTCCTGTAATTGGTGAAGAAGGGGCACCTGACTGGTTCTGTGAGTACTACAACACAACAACAAAGCACTTCTTCCCAAACAACAGAGGTTGCCACCAGCATTTCAGACTGTATGGTCAAATTGATATGACGACTATCATGACATCCTGGTGTGTCATGACCACTGACTTCCCACTGACTCTGCCTACTTCCCTGGTACCCACTGCCTCACAGGAACTCTTCATAAGATCGTCACTTCAGTCACAAAGCGTTTCAAATGAAGAGGCCTTGATTCTCTTCCAGCATGGTCAGTGGAAATGCCACCAGGGTCTTTGCACACCTTAACTTACTCGTCAGTGTGGCTTTCCCACCAGCGACCCCAATGTTCTTCTGTGTTTTGGACTTGAACGCGTGATCATCCTGTTCTCTCTTTGTGTAATGGATGGCACTTCTCTTTGTCTCAAGCAGCACCAAAGAAGTAAACGCAGATTTTGAAATGTTCAGATTACAGTTCTGACTGTCGACTGCGATGGCTCAGGTTATGCCACTGAACTGGACTTTCAGTGCAGTCCTGTCTTCACGTTGTGACTTCTCCTGCCTTGCTTGTCCACCCAGTCTTGTGTCCCGATCTCATTCATTAATTACATGTGGCCAGTTGGCAAAGAGGAACATGGATGTGCCAGTGGAATCAAGTTAAGTGTCTGTCATTAACCGTCTTCACCAAGGTATGCAAAGCAACACAAAAAATGAAATACTCACGCGTCACGTAGGAATAAGCAGAGGACACGCAGTACATGTCACCCTGAGGGCACACCTCAGCGTGGCTCTCACATGTTGTCCATGAAGTGGCGTAACAGTTGTTGCAAGTCAAAGTGTCTGAAAAACAAGTCGGCACAAAAGCAACTCTTATTATGTTTGTATTGGGACAGAGTTTGGCAAAAGACACAGCTCACCTGTCTCCTGCACGTTCTCCTTAAAAGTCACCATGTATTCAATCATTAGATAAACATATTTAGGTCATGTTCATCACTCAAGAATCAATACAAAGCAACCTCCAAGTCATGTCAGCTCTAATGGTAAAGTTAATAAAGCGAGGAGAGTCACTTGAAGACATGTGGGATGATCCCATCGTCGGTCACCATTGCACTCCACAAATGTTACACGTTTTTTGTTCATAACGCCTTTAATCGACACACATTATTATCATTCTAAACATGCTTTCCATTAGCTAGATTATCATGTGACCCAGGCCGACCTGTAGGCTGGACTGCTTGTTTCATCCATTTTATGAGTGGGATCTTCAGCAAGAGTTACACTCAGCTAGAGTGAGCCCATCCAGGAAGCCATCTTTGTTACAAATATGCAGCAGCTTCCACATTGTGCATGACCATGAAGTACTTGAAGTGGGTTTAACTTAACATCATAAGGCACTTTACACCAAAGATACAAATTGAAAAGCTACAAAAAATAAAGAAGCAGAAGAGTCTCAAACAAAAATATCATCAAGAAGCAAGAGGAGCTCTAAAAGCCAAAGCACAATATGAAACAACAAAGAATGACGCAAGGCAGAGAACTTCTGAGTTTAAAGGTAGCAGAGAAGCTCAGCATGGTGCACAGTGGAGGAGTGAGCTGAGAACAATGAACATCATAACGGCGATGAACAAGCTGGAGATGGCAGGGCAGACTGTTATCTTGATGCACAAAGAGACCTGGGAACAAAGATCTAAGGGACATGGAGTCTCAGAGCAGGACACGAGGAACGGAGGAAGGCAAGAAGATCTCAGAAGACCTCAGGTGTTTAGGAGGTTTACAAGGAATGAGCATACAGCAGCGTTGGGGCAAACAGCTTAATAAGACAAAAGCTGAGCTTTGAAGACAATTGAATTTTAAACACGTTAAACAAACAATTTAAATACATGATGACAATTTAATCTTTAAATGTGACTGGCATAGTGGAACAGACACCAGATAGCTAGATAGAAGTGAAAGGCACTATATGATACTATAGGATTTTACATTTAGTATTCTCCCTGTGATCATCCCTTCATTGACTTTACATTTGTTTGATTAAGGTACCATTTTTGTTTTACTTATCTATCCTGGGATTTTATTGGATAATTAGGTATAAACTGTCACTCTGCTTCAGGAAAGCTTATTAGTGTCCTTTGCTTTGACATTTAAGGCAATGGCCAAGTTGCACCCCACACATGATTTGAACCCAAGGGACAGCTGACTAAGTAGACTTGACGAGAGCTTTACTGAATGACGTAACTGATCTCAGATAACCACTTCCATGTTGTTCACTGGTTCACACATGTTGGGCTCCATTTTTGTGTTCACATGCCTCCTTTTAACAGATTGTCAACTCTGATAATCAAAAGAATATCCTAATCTGACTGCCATTTTTTATCTGTCCACTTGATGCCAGTCAACATATCAAGTGAGCCGAATAGCTTGGTGTGCTATGCGGGAAATGACGTGACGTGCCAGACCACCGTGAGCTGCCAGGGAGTTGAAGACCACTGCTTCATCTCAGGTACAAAACTCAGCCGCTTTTGTATTTCATTTCTCTTTTCTTTCTTCTATATATTCATATATAATTGTGGTATATACACACACTCTGAAAGTGAGAACTCGATGTCTGCACCTTATTAATCTGCACATGTGATGAGTGGACTCTGATGTGGCCTGTTATGAGTGTGTAAATCCATTTAAAAGGGGAGACAGAGAGAAAGAAAGAAAGAAAGAAAGAAAGAAAGAAAGAAAGAAAGAAAGAATGGCACAATATAACAGATAGATAGAAGCTCAGTGAATAAATGAATGAATAAGTAAATAAATAAATATTATTACAAACAGGAAGCACCAATCAAACAAACCCCCTCAAATTCTTGAGACGAGAAAGACCAAGTTAGCCCAAAGCAGTAAAGGCATCGGTGCCATTGACAAGTGGGACTTTAAATGCCCACCACTCACCTGGTCGATTGCACAAATTTCCTTGGCAGCACCTGCTGTTAGACATAAAAGGCCAACTGCGGGCGGTCAGGGAGTGCGGCGGGTCGTTGCACACGCTCTGGGAGGTGCATCCCCTGTACACGTTTTGTCCGTCATCTGAAACAAAAGCAGAGTCCATTGGAAACAAGACCAGCAGTAATCCCACATTAGAAGTTTACGCAGCTTTTACCAAACAAGGAGCCATTTTGCCAGGTGCACACCAAAGTAAAATGACAGAACTGAGCAGAACTGAAGACTCAATAAAAAGGACAAGTGGACATGTGGACGCACACACCTGATGTAAAGCAGTTGTCCTCAACGCCAGTGCACTGCACCGCATTCTGGCACGTCCCATCCGTCGTTGCACAGCAGAGCAGCCCGTTTATGACACCAGATGTGTTAGACACGACTGAAAAACACAAATTCAACAAAAGCTGAATCTCAGGGTCTGGCTTAAGATTTTATTTTTCCATTTGTAATATGTCACAATGGTTAACTCTCACCAGGTGACCCTACAATGTTACACATCTCTGCCCACAAACATTCATTTACAGAACAAGGAGTGTTTCTTGTTATTTTTGCTGATCTTTGTTCTCTTTGAACATCTCCAAGGCCTGCTAAGCAGCACCACCGTTCCATGGTTTCAAACACCTTGTAGGATTTGTAGTACGGAGGCTGCAGACATTTCAGGGCCTTTTCTGCTTCCGGCTCACCTGTTTCTGTGTTGCACAGGTCGGTGTCGCAGCAGTGGGATGTCCAAATGCTACTTGCAAGTCCATAGTTAGTTGACTCTGTTGTGTTGCATCTGTCCAGCGTAACACAGGACCTCTCGGTCTCACTGTTTGTCACTCCCAAGCCTGCCAAATGAATGAAGAAAGGGATGATAGAGTTGTCTCTTAATCACTTATTACTGTTGTATTCAACAGTGACGCCATGGCGTGTGCAGTGGAGGACGTTCAATCAAATCATCTAAATGACCTGCAAGTACTTGGGAGTTCTCGTCCACACACTCTTTGTTGTGTCGTGTCACAGTCCTCTGTTTATCTTTTCTATTATTTATTTCTGCTTAATAAATAACAGAATAGCTATTGGCTGTATTTTGTATGGCCCACCCCTTTGTGACCCCTTACACCCGTATTGTCTACAGTTCTGCTGTTTCTGGTCACCTGATACAGAAGTCATGTGACATGTTCCATCACTATTTCCCACCTATTTAAGATGACAGCTCCTGGTATCCTAGGCCTGGGACATCTACTGTAGTAACTGATTTTTTCATCTTTGCTTTGTTATTTGACGAATCTTTTTGGACATGTTTGGTGACCTTTGCTTTTGACTTTTGTTTTCGCTTGACGCAGATACCCTGGACTTTCTTGATTCCTGACCAAGGTGGTGTTTATTACCTGAGTGTTCCTCTGTCCCCTTTTCTGGTTTAAACATTTACAATGTCATTCTTTGACTATCAAGTTGTTAGTTTTCATTTTGTGTTTTCTCATTTCTTCTACCTTTTGGTTAAAAGCCCCAGTCCTCCTCAGCCATGCCACTTAACGCCATTATTACCACAGGGCCTTCATCACAGATAGAAGAGTAAACTTGTAATAAAAAATGGAGACAAAAACCAAAACGCAATGAAATGCCACTGAAGGCAGTGAACTCTTCTTACCAGAGCTGTTAACATTGACAAAAACTCCACAGGCTGAATTTTCAGAATCACATGAAGTTGTCGTGTTTTCACAAACGTCCCACGAAGGTGACGACTGACACACATAGCAGCTTAAAGTGACATCTAGAAATGAAAAAAGAAACAATAAGTCATGAATGGTCTTGATTTGTTATTTCAATTGTGTCAGATAACAAACAAATAAATAAATACATTAAAACAGTCCATTGAAAACTGGGGTCAAACCAAGGGACAAAAGACCAAATCTTTGCTGTCATTTTATGTCCACAAGGTGGGGTGCCAGCCCATCAGAGGGCACACTCACATTCACCCACATATCAGCAAGCAAAGCACCTAAAACACATCTTCAATGGTGTGGGAATTCAAAAAACCTGCACAGACTTGGAGAGAAAGTACAAATTCTGCAGACTTGAACCCGAACCACGCAACCCTTCAGGCGCTGCAGCACCAACCACTGTGCCACCGACAGGCACGCGGGAACGAGAAGGAGGCTTACTGGGTTTATTGCAGACATTTCCTTGGCAGCAGTGAGTCTGTTGGCTCAGAGAGATCTGCAGGCTGGCAGCTGCTGTGACGGGATTGTCACACACGCTTTGTGACGCACAACCTGAATATGCAGATAATCCGGTATCTAAAAAAAAATATGAAAACAGATTTGTATGCTAGCACTTGTTAACAGCCTTACATTGTGACATGCCAAAAACCTGTAAATTAAAAATCATTAAATCCAAGACTGTAAAAGAATGAATTCATTTTGGCTTTAGAAAGGTTTCTACATTTTGGTTCCATAATTAGCTTTGCTATCTTTGGATAATTCTCTCTTCTAGAATTCTATTTTGGCCTTTTGGATTAACAAATTCTGAATTTTGGACTTAGATTTTTGTTTTTAAGTTTGATAAATCTTTAAAGATTTCATTTTTTGAATTAAATGCCTCATGGTGAGAGTTAAAGCCTAAAGAACCTCTCGGCAGGAATGGAGATCTTCGACTCCCCCAAAGGCATCAAGAAGCTTTGAGTTGTTGAGTACTTTGCGGTTTTCTTAGCATTACGTTAACCTCCAGAAAAACAAGCCAAACAAGAAAAAATGTTATTACTTGTAACAGAAAAGTGAAAATGCCAAAATATCAGCCTTAATTCAATAGACGTGGTCTGCCTAGTGTCCACTGCTGTACTGATGCAGTCTTTGGAGTCACGTTATTTGAGACAATCACCAACACATAGGGACAATTTTTTATGTTGGTTTTACGCATGAGAGGGTAAAATGTCAGTGCCTGATCTGTGCCAGTGATGCACCCGTTGTTTTATTGTAGCCTACCACAGCGCCAGGCTTAGTGACTTCCACATTCCCCTGACACAAACATTGACAGCTGCAGATAGTGAACAGTGCTTGAGGGACTAATGTCTTTCTTGTCCTTCTACTTGATTGCCATCATTTTGACAGCAACCCTTCATTTGACCACACATATCATGGCGGCCCGGTCATACAGTCTGCATATCCAGGTTATCCAGGTCAGCATCCGGTGGCCAATTCACATCATCCTCATCATCTCTTGACACAACTAATGGTTCAGTTTCACTCTCTTCTAAAACTGGCTTTACAGCTTCTTGTTTACACGCCATTGTGTGTTTTGTTTAAGGCTCCTCCGTACTCATGAGTATCAATGACTTACCACAGACTGGTAGAACACATAGAAGAATTCAAGATCGCCAATGACCCCACTGAGTGATTCCGTTTCTTCTGCATTTCTAGCCTGACTTGGCCTAGCATCATGGGCAATTGACCTGTAAAGATCCAATCTGCTATGGGACAACCAGAGCACATACTGAAACTGCCAGCTAGAAGTTTATGTAAGCAACCAGGAGAAGAGATTAATGTTGGATCGTTAATAAAATGACCAGCTTTTGAACCTCAGTACCGATATAATAATATGGTTCTGAAGCAAATAAGCGTCTTACATGAGGCTTCCTTTTGATAACTGTGGAGTCTGGGATTGTTGCGGAGATTGAGAGGACAGCTGATGCTTACTTCTGGTAATGAAAATCCTAAAATGCTGCTGTTTTTTTGTTTTTTGGTACTTTAGTCCGGGTGTACCACACAACCCTAGAAATGACTTTGCAAAAGGCAAGAAAGGAGCCAAAAGCTGGAAATCTAAACAGAGAGATGCCAAAGTAAGAACAAGAGACACACATGAGAGTCAAACAGAGGCAAAAGATGAGAAATCTGGAGATTCTTAGAATGAATTACAAAAGCATTCAGCAAAAAGGTCTGTTTAGGAATCCATCAGCTCCGATAAGGAAGTGATCTTTCTGAGTGACTTTTAACTCAAAGACCAATTGGTCAAAAGTCACAACCTCAGAAGACACCCCCATAGAGATGCAAGAGTGGCCCTAATAACAACTAAGGCACAACAAGGTGCCAACCATACCCATTCAATATGGCGGTGATAATGGTTAAAATAAAAACGTATGTCGAGGTCTCCAAAACACACAATCTCTATTCTCTTATCATTCAGATTGAGCAAATTGGGGATATTCTGGTGGCAATTCAGACATTCCAGTATGGGTGTAAGAGAGTTTGTTTTGCTACTGTATATCTGTGTGCCATCTGCGTAGCAATAACAGGAAATCTTATATTTTTTATATTTTTAGAACCACATTGATGACCCAATGCTCATAGCGTTGAATTAAATTAAGCAGGTTTGAGCATGGATGAAGGGCTTATGAGTGCATGTCTCCCCTCTTTTTTGGGCCCTTATTCTGCTTATTTATTTATTCATTTTGTTGAGAGAACTGGTGCAGATTTAAGCTCCATTATACTCGTTATACATGGCGTTACAAGTGAAACAACCCCAAGTGCAATAAAGAAGCCCCGTCCTGCCAGGTGAGGCTTTTTTCTATATTTACCTGCCAAAAATATGGCAGTGATAATGGTTAAAATAAAAATAAAAGATCAAATGTAAGTCGTAAATGAAAAAAACAAATGGCAGATTCATTACCTGCAGTACTGAAAACCCCAAAAACAGTGCAAGAAAATCTGCAAATAAGAAGTCCAATATAACAGTAACTCGAGGAGGCAGGATGAAGGGACAAAAGTGCACAAGACTCCAGAAAATTCTCTAGGATCTGTGGGGTCAAAAACAAATGACCAACATGACACCTGCTGAGGACACAATGGAGATGGACAGTCGGCATCAGGACTGTGGTCACCTGGAGGAGTTAGCGCTCGGACGGACTGGCGCTGTGCTGCACGTGCACACCGAGAATGATAACGGCTCACAGTTAGAAATGGGGACTGTGGTTTATGTCATTACCTGGTCAGTGGGTCTCGCCTGTGGGACCTGTGGGTTCAAATGTGTTCATCTACAGTGTTCTGCCGTGAAGTCACGTCCTTCAAGCTCCACAAAATATACTTCAACGTCCTAGTCTTTACCACGGTGATGAAATGTAGAGTTTGATTTGAGTTTTTCTTGCCCTGAAGTTTCTTTCTCATCCAAAAGATCAGGTAAGCACATGTAAATCACATTGAATAACTTCACAGGTTGATTAATCAAACTAAATGGCATGCACGCACTTCGTGATTGTTTGGTTTAAAATGTGATCACCAAAGTCTGAGAAACAGGAAGATGTCAGAAGACACACTGGTACGAAATGCACTCATAAAATATTAAAAATCTACTTCGTAAAAGACTAGCAAATGAAAGTAGGGTAAGTTTGACTTCCAACGGGCATACCTGAGATAAAGCAGTGGTCCTGAATGCCAGTGCACATGACCAGCCTCTGGCACAGGCCGTTCAATCCAGCACAGCAGACTAAGCCATTGGGGTCGCTGGCAACGCTAACTGTGGGAACAAAAAGAAAACGAGTGACCACATCATCCAGATCTTTTATCACAGGCACATTCTGAATATGACATCCTGTCCAATGGCTTTAACTCTCAAAAAGTGTAGAAACACATGGAGTCCTCGTGGAATTCTTTCAAGTTAACAATCCAAAGGTTGCCCTCAAGAATTTACAAAATCCTTTCATCCATCTAGCGGATGTTCCAATCTGACTTTTCAATTGTAAGGTTTTAAAGAGGCAGAGTCTAAAATGGCAACCTCAGGCACAAGACCAGAAGCAAACCCTGGGCACACTGGCACTCAGACACACACCCACACGGATACTGAACCAGTAAGCCTAACTGGTAAAGAAGTGGAGATCTTGGAGAACAAGAGCAAATAGATGAGGAGAAATTACAAAAACTCCTCAGAGACAGTGAGCATGCAGGCTGGCATCGATGCCCAACCTCACCATGACACACTATGTCAACCCCACAGGTACAAAATATTAAAGCTTTAATAACAATAGAATAAAATGAATAAGGAAAATTACCATTTTCAGCATTACACAGGTCTGAGCTGCAGCACTGAGAAATCCAGGCTGTGCTTCCATATCCGTAGTTCAGTGAGACGCTCACATTGCAGCTCTCCGAACGCACACTGTCTTTGGAAAATGTTGTATGAATTCACATCTAAAGAATCAAACAAGAACACAAACTTAATCATTTAAAAGAAAAAAGAGTGTTGTCATTAAAAGGGATGTATGAGGGAAGCCTACCAACAAATTAGCCATCAGACCAAAGAAATATACCAGCGCACCAAACACGCAAAGAACTCACGAGGCCTTCCTGTGACCCCCCAATGAAACACCTTATCTGGCTTGAGTGGCCAGTCCTCTGTCACTGACTTGATGTCCTCATCATCTTCAGAACCAAAGTTACCCACCTGTGACATGTGCAGCGTGGGCATTTGTGAAACAGAAGGGTGACTGATGGCTGACAGCCTCATCCATGCCATATCCTGATGTATGGCCCTGAACACCACAGCTGATCAATGTGATACCGACTGGCTATGTGGGCCTTGTGTGGCCAATAATCGTTGAGCACTTCATCTTCAACATTAATATAAACTGGGAGTCTGATTTGCCAGCATTGGCTAAGATGTTGAATGCTTTGTTGTTTGGTTTCATCACCAGTTATGAAATTCCCTGTTTATGCTTCCCAAATTGTTTTTAGCCTGAACTCATCAGCCTGACATTCTCGTGAGAACATTCCATGTGGTGTTGTTTCATTTCAGGTGTCATCTAACATGCGTGGACCTCACTGATTTAACTAACTGTTCATGAATAACTGACTCAACTGGCTCACACATAACCAGTATAGCGCCTGCTCTCTCATACACTGTCACTGTCTCCATTACCGTTCACTGCACGCTGATAACCTTTTCTTCCACCTTTACAATCAAAGGCCAGCCAGACCTTGTTCATCTTCATGCTGCCATGACAGAATTCTGCAGGTCGTTTCTTGGCTGTAGCAGGTCATGATTCAAGTTAACTCAATGAAACTATAATGGTGTATTATCTGTCCTCAATGTTACTATGATGCTTGATTTTGTATTTTTTGGCATCCATGCTGCCTGGGACCTGAAGCAAATACGATAACATTGTAAGCCTCAAATGTTACAGAACTGGGATTTACAAATTTGGGGATGAAGAAGTTGTGGTGGAGGACTGTTGAGGTTTTAATGTCCCCAGCTAAATAACAATAATATGCACATCAGGGTGTATCGGCGCTCACCTGAGCTAAAAACCGTTGAGCAAGTCGCATTTGGAGAACTGCAGGGAGCAGACACACTTTCACAGGAGTCCCAGGAAGTGGACGAGTAGCATTGGTGACAAGTCACACTGGAATCTGAAAGTAAAATGAATGAGCAAGTTTTCATGTGAAGCCCGTATTCAGAACGTTTAACTCTTTTATTGTCTTGCATTTCTTCAATTCGGACAGTGAAATGACATTGTTTTAATTAGAGTAAAAGCAAAAACTGTGCAGTTATTCAAATTTGTGAGCCATCAAATCATTTAATTATTATACTTTTACTGTCACAAAAAAGCCTTAAGCATATTGGTGAATTAACAAAAATATTATTTGCTAGCCGTTACCCCACAAAGGCAGGCAATTAAGTACATTTTAAAATATGTATTTATATCTCTTTCCCTTCTTGCACCTTCAGAGCCTGTCCTAGGTATCCTCGTGTGTCTCCAGAGCCGGCGCTCCCTCTGTCGATAATAATAATCCCATAAAGGATACGTTTGACATTTTTGAAGTCTAAGTAATTTCTTCACAAATATTCTGTACACTACTGGATATGCATTTGTCATGCAAAATTGTGCTCTAAAATGAATTGCTTTCTCTGTATTTTAAATTCAGTGGGGGCTGGGTGGTCTCGTGGCCTCGGTACCCCTGCAGATTTTGATTTTTTTTTTCTTCTGCCCACCGGAGTGTTTTTTTTTTTGTTTTTGTTTTTTCTGCCCTCCTGGCCATCAGACCTTACTTTATTCTTTGTTAATTAATGTTTTTCTATTCTTATTTTTATATTTTTCTTTTTTCTCTCTTCATCTTGTTAAGCACTTTGAGCTTCATCATGTGCATGAAATTGTGCTCTAGAAATAAATGTTGTTGCTAAAAACATCTTTACAATGCAGCCAATGGGGAAAGGAGGAAAAGCTTCAAAACAAACTGAATGTGTCCCTTATTGCCAGTTTTTGATCTGTGTACTGTAATTACTTCCACTTTTTTAAATTTTTTATACACATCATTTTAGAATAATAAAACATTAATGTTATGAGATTCTGCCATTTTTAAACAAGTCCAGCCATGTACGATAGCTCACCACTTGTAGTCTTCTGCTAACCTTTCGCCATCGATGGGTGTGGCTTCCTCTCAAAAGACCAAATTTCCATGCCATGTGGTTGGTTTGGTTTTGATTTACTTCCATATTTATGTGAGATTCTTAAACTTAAACTAACCACAAGAATAACAATACCCAGAATATGCGATAAAATCCTTTGTTGTCACAAACATACGTCAGAAACATGGCTAGCATGGATCAGTACTCGACAACTGTCTTGGCTAAAAAAATTGACATACTGCATACATTTTTAAGCTTTTCCTTTGTTCCCCATACTCTCTATTGTAAACTGCTAGACCAGGCTTTTTTTTTTATTATTTATTGAAAGCACCAACTGTAACTTCAGTACACAATTTTGGTTGACAGATGCACACATAGCATGTTTGTGATGAAATAAGTTTGACATGAAAAATACCAGGCTTCTCTTTTAATGCCTTCGTTTCCCAGACTCCATGATTTTGAGGTGCCTTTGTCGCCACCTGTCCACTTTAATAATTTCCTTCTTTGAAGATGACTCTCAGTGTGCCTCCTATAGCTTTACAACCTCCTTGTGTCTTTCACACTTCCTCTTTCAATCACATCACCAAAACCAAACTGACCAATCACACTAAAGCTAAACAGGACACTCACGGTCCTTAGCATTTTATTATATAGTAAATTTATAATAAGAATAAGAAAGTCCATCTTTTTATTCTAACTCTAAAAGAGGACCAAATCACTCCTTCAATCATTTCCAAAAGTGGAGCAGATCCATTTTAATGTGTAGTGTGTGTCAGCCATGTTGTTGTGATGTGCAAAATCTGAAGGTTTTGGTCTATATTCTCATTATATTTTGCTCAAGACACAACAACAGATGAACTTAAATGCAGGTCACTAGCATGGACAGTTAACATCAAAGGCAATCTGTTTTCCTGAATGTATAAATATCAGTACCATCTGCTTGAACTGATCAGGAATTCAGGAGACGCCTCAAACTGTACTGATGATTTTATCTCCTGTGAAGGGAAAGGCACCAGGACTAAACTGGGTTACAGCTTAGGAAAGGAAGACATGCTATGGTTCAAGTTGTACCCGATTACTTTACAATCTGTGACCAGATGGAGATGCCATGGGACTGGAAATTACAGCTTGAGACAGGAGATTGTTAAAACATTAGAAATTTTATTGCTTGAAACAACGGCCGTACTCAAACTGATGAACAAGTTTAACCAAATTCATTCATCATATTGACAGCCAACCAATCAGGTGCATGTACCAATCACATCTTGAAAACCCCCAGGTAAACTTTTATAATAAATATGCCTTGTCTGCAGAGCGACATCAGAAGAGGGCGCCATCAACGTATGACCATTTCCATCTGATTATCAGCAAAGCATCTCATGAGCAACTTCATGTGTGAGACCCTGGGACATTAATCTTTGACATCTTTACTTTTTCATAAGCTTTTTCTAAAGACTGTATGTATCCAGACTTTACTATCAATCTTGTCTATCATTCTTTGTTCTCTTTGGAATTATTATTCATGCAATACATATCATGCTACGTTTTAACATTCTATACTTTGTCTTCATGTCTAGAGTGATTGAAGTAATAAGGTAGATTTCTTTGAGCACCTGGTGTAACCAGAGGTTTGCCATATGTTCCTTGCTGCGAGGTTTATTGAGGCTGAGGGTGTGAGCTCCACCCAATAGTAGGGAACCAGATGTCAAGTAAACAATTCTTGGTTGATAAATGGCCTATAGCCAAGGATGTGGAGCCTTTGTATGTTTGAATACATTCATAGAGACTAAAGTAATATTTATGTCTAAGATATCTTTAGCACTAGAATTACCAGAGCCTACGAGAAAACTCATAAATCCGGCCCACCTTAAATCTGTTTGCACCTCTCCGCAAGCATCTTTTGTCAAGCAGCAAGCAGCCAGCTATTCCATTCCCCACTGTTGCAGAACATTCACTACGTTCTCCCAGCTCATGCCTTGTTTGATTATCTGGGAGTGAGTGAACTGCTGGAGTTTTAGAGTGGAAATAATAGATCATTATTTGGAACACACGTATATCATATGTGTTCCATTTCTACAGTAATCTGTGTAAACACATTGTTAAAACAGAATCTTTTTCATATTTTAGTAATAAATATTACAAAATGTAGGCATAAACTATAGAATGTGTGAAGCCTGAAGTCCAAAGATCAAATAAACACTTTCACAAAAGGTTCAAGAACAATACAACAGCTTCCGCGGCGTTCCAGATAATCAAACAAGGCAGGAGCTGAGAGAAGCTTGTGAACATTCTGAGATGATGGGGGGATGAAATAGCAGGCTGCTTGCTGCTTGTCTTAATCAGCAAATTTACAGGACAAAAGACGCTGATGGAGAGGTGCGCATGGATTTAAGGTGGGCCGGATTTACGAGTTTTCTCGTAGGCTCTGGTAATTCTAGTGTTAAAACATTGTATGTTGTTCATGCCGACATTAAGTAAGTCTTTTGAAGTGCTGAGAGAGTTATAGGCTGTGTTATTCATAAGGCACTTGTGTGGTTTAAAGTGCCAAAGGTAAACCCGCTGTGTGTGTGTCATTCATAAAGTCTGTGTGTATGCATATGTCTATGTGTGTTAATCTTATGGTGCGACAGTAGACGGACCTGATGAGTACACTTACCCCTAGGTAAAGGGTAAGTAGAGGAAAATACTGTGATAATACACATGTCAGGCATGAATGTCATTGCAGTAGGTTATCTACTGGCTCTATAAAAAGAGTTGATGCCTACTGTTGGTCGCGTTGTTGCAGAAAGATCCTTGGCAGCAGCTGATATTCGATATTGTGGTGAATCCAAAGTAGTCTGCAATCATCTGCACATTGTCACAGGCACTTTGTGAGGCACAACCTTGGACCAGTCCAAGACCACTAACTAAACAAGAAAAGAAAAAAAGAGAAATGAACAGCAGAGCAAAAGGGGCAAATAACGTGTGTGTAACACATTGGCAACAATTACAATCATCAGTGCAATAAAATAAATCAACACTGGGAAAGACACACACAGAAAGTCCCAGAGTGAACTGCATCGGTCCTAGACATGTTAAACAGAAGACTCCTACCAAGAGCCCACCCGCAGGTCACATATTGCAGTAGCTAAACAAGACACATTTCTGGACGGAAGTCTGTTGTAATCCACGCTTTTTTGAATACATTCCCAATGATCGAGAAGTCCTGCTATATTCACACTTGACTTACTTCCAAGGGTGAAGCAGCGGTCTTCAATGCCGGCGCACTGCACTACTTGGTCCACGTTGCTTGTTGCAGAATGGCACTGCAGGGTATTTGGGGAAGGTGTGATGACTGTAATGAAGAATATGGAAAGTTTAAGGAATAAGACAAAGGTGCGATGATAGGATCTTGGATATTTATTGGTGAAGCAACAGTCTTAGTCCTTTTACATCAAATGACTGATTAGAAAATCTAACATTTAATGACAAAAGGAAAAATAAGCAGTGTAAGTTAAAAAAGCCTTTGAAGGAATTATTTCAGACCTGCTCTTAGACCACATAACAATGTGCCACCACACCATACTGTTGTTAAATCCTCTTATTTCAATTTATGGTCACAAAAGGCCAGTGCTTATAATGGGAGCACTGGGCACAAGGCACACACCAACTCTACACTGGGATGTCAGCACAACTCAAAATACGAATGATGAGGAAGTCAAACACTGAATGAAAGTCCAGAGTTGGAGACGCTAGGCAGTCTAATGCCAACTTCAGCTTCCCAACAAAGCTTACCTATTTTATCCATTTAATGTCTTCAAAACAAAATCAAGTTGAGTTTTAAATGTCCTTAGAGGCCTACTGTCCAGCATATTGCTTGTCAACTTGTTCCATTTAAACCTTTTTATATTATCGAGTCCCAGGCATTTACTCTGGAAAGGATAGTCCATGTTCACTGTACGATGTGGAAACAACATGGAAAGAACAGTTAAACGTCTGTCAGCAATGCAGTTCAACTGAGTCTGTTTCTGATGATCTGAAGTACGGAAGACCCCAGCCATGGAGGTGAAGCGTTCTTCACTTTGTGCATGAGGATTTGGATTTAAACCTGACAAGTGGACTGTAAAATGTGCACCAAGCACAGCAGGAAACACAACAGAACAGATCTTGAGGTTAGGGTGCTGACATGTGTGGACTTTGATGAATGGCATTACAAAAAGATCTTGCAATGCCAGACTAGAATGACAGGTCCAAAGCTCAGAAGATGAAAGAGACAACAAGGTCAGAAGCAGACTGGGTCACTTCTGAGATCAGAATAAACTAAAATCATCAAAAATCAAAAGCAAAAACAAAGGCAGGAATCCTGAGTAACAGTGGTGGTGTGCCACCATCTTAAAGCACAGCAACAGGAATCAGCACAATGAAACATACAGCGTTTATGTAGAGTGATCTTCACAGAGTGCAGGCGCAGAACACGGTGGTTACTAAATGCAGAGTGAGCACGCTAAGACACAAAGAACAAAGAGAAGATACAAAAGAGAAGCCCAGCATCATCTCTCCATGAATTATTTCTTGAACTACGGCCAGTCGACATCACAGGAGATCAGAATTGTAAAAGAGAAAGCCAAAGATAAAGTCAGACACGGTGACAGACCTGGAGACCTCAGCCTACTAGCCTCCTGCCCCCTTCTGTAGTAGCGCAGACAGCATGACATCACAAATCATATACAGTCACCTGGTAGTAATGGTGCCATCTCCACAACAACACAACCATATGGCAAAGGGAAACACAACAACAAAATGGTGACTTAGCAATATTATTTTATAACACGAAAAAAACAAAAATCCCACCTAAAACGGTTATGCATGGAGCAAAATCTTAAAATGATGACAGCTCTTGTAGGTGTTAGTGACCTTAGCAAAGCCACCTTTACTGATGATGAGCTGCTTATCATCATCTTATCATTTTAGGACAAAATGAGGGCATAAGTCCCATATCATGGAGGATCTGCAGCAGCATCAGGCAGGGGTGTTTGCTTACAGCCACTTTCTGGAATCTTCTTTTTCTGCTCATGAACGACACATTTAGGGCAGAGTGTGACAAGAGTGTGACAGAGGACTGTTCAGCCCAGCGTTTGTGCGGCTGAGGCAGTCACTCTCACAATCACACTGTAGATCGTCAGTTGAGAATTCTGGACTGCTTCTGTCAGGCCAGTGGAGATTCTGGTCACTCCATTAGCCTGAAGGAGACAAGCGTGAGACGATGGACAAGGGGAAGCATATAAATACAGAAGAGAAGAGGGCCAAGGACAGAACCCTGAGGAGCTCCTTGTGTGACTGGCGCTGAGCTGGATCTGCTGTCACCAAGACTAACAAACTCTTGTCTATCAGTCAGATAGGACTTGAACCACTGGAGGGCAGTGCCAGAGATACCCAGCATGTTCTCCATTCTGGACAGTAGAATGTCATGTCTGACCCGAGTGTCAAATGCTGCACTGAGGTCTAATAGAATTAATATGCTGGTTTGTCCAGAGTCTGCTGCCATAAGCAAATCATTGGTTACCCATAGCAGAGCAGTTCCACAGCTGTGCCACGCCCTGACACCCGACTGAAAGGGTTCATCAAATTATTAGAGGTTAAGTAATTGGTGAGCTGGGAGGCTACAACACACTCAAGAACGTTTGACAGGAAAGGTAAGTGGGAAATAGGCCAGAAATTGTTAAGATCGTCAGCATCAAGACCAGACTTTAACATTGGGGTTACAGAAATGATTTTAAAAGTGAGAGGCACAGAGCCAGTGTCAAGGGATGAGTTTATTATTGTTGTAGCAGTCGGGATTATGGCATGAAGGCAGGATTGAAGTAGTGTGCTGGGGATGGGGTCCAGTAGACAAGTAGTCACACTTATCACACTTTCTTTCAAGAATATGTTAGTAGTGCCAGGGTGCCAAGTACCTTCTCCATTACCTTCTGTGCTGTTGGAGTTGCACAAATTTGACTGACAGCACTCCGTATGTGAAACGGCACTCAGTTCTCCAGTGTTGATGGACATGGAAACATTGCAGATGGCTGGATTGACACACGATCTGATATACTGAGTTTGATTTAAGGAATCTGAAGGAAATAAAAGCAATACAATAAGACAGGAATCACTGCACCTCACATACACTTGTGAAGAGAATAAAGTCAAAAAGAGTAAAGACGAAACAAGTTCAGGGACTTCATGGGGCTCCACAGCTCTCATTGGTGAGTTCACTGCTTTCTGTAAGAGACCCTGGAATGCACACCAGACCCATCAGTGAACTTCTAACAGCTTGACCCGCAGGGGGCAGCACTGCCACTGCACCTGGACCACCGTTATGCCATGTTTTCCTCTCACAGGGCAGACTTTTCTTCGTGATGGCCTCATGCCACAATAATCTGGCAATGCTGGAGGAGACGACCAAAAGCTGAGGCCCTGAGGCTTAATGTGCAGTCAAAGACACAAACTTCATACAAGCTGCTCACATTGACAACACAAAATCAGTTCTGAGGGTCACTCTTATTAGTTTTATATAAAAATGAATCTTTAACTGTTTCATTCTACTTACTCTGTATAGTTTGGATTGCTGAAACTCCACACTGCATTGCTGGTGATGAACATGAGGACAGCTGCTGGACGTCACAAGAGCTTGATTCATTGAGATTAGAGCACTGGTAACAGGTCAGGACAGGTGACGGGTCTGAAAACAAGAAGTGCGGATTATTCAAGCCATCCTTGTGGATATGAGACAGGTTAGGTAAGATGGCTCTACCTTAAGAATTGAGGGAAGGATCAGCTGGTAATAAACAACTAAAACATCCAACTGTGCAATCCTGTCCTGCCTTGAAACAAAGTAACGACCTTCAAATGAACATCCGTTCACCCATCCATCCACTCTCTAAATCTGTTTCATGTGCCTTTAGGCTTGTGGATAAGGTGCAAGGAAACAGCCACATGGGAAATGCTAGTCCAAGACAGGAGACCCAGACATACTCACAGTAACGCTCACTCAGTCGGCGGCCATTAATCAGCTTACACTGAGAGCCTTTAGACTGCAGAAGGAAAAACAAAATGGACAAGCACAGCAATACAGCGAGTAGATCAGGAGAAGTGTTGATCTTCATGTAGCCATTATGCCGGCTTCCATTTCATTCCAACTGCAGAGGGGGCGCTTTTCTACACTACTGTTCAACGTAAAGTCCATTATTGAAATTCTAAAAGGAGAAATTTACAGACTCAGGTCAAGCCATTCAAAGAGGGCAGGGTACCGGCGACCATCTCACACCGCAGAACAGGTAAACGGGTAGGAGTCTCCATTTTCATAGCCAAGCTAGAGCCCCCTAAATACGCAATAAACAGTAAGACTTTAATCCCAATCACAATTATAGCTCAGGCACTGCATTGAGAAAAGACATTGTTATATGGAATCATCTTTATCTTCTTCTTCTTTGGCCCTCTTTGAACTTTGACGTCCTTTTTCTGACTTTATCAAAAATCTTTCGTAATTCTGCTCTGACGGCCATTTTTCTCAAACCTTTTTGAATCCATTGATGTGGTTTGGGCAGCCACTGTTGCCTTGTGTTTCTGTACGCAAGTCCTTGTCCACCGTAATCCACTTAGAATTTGTTAAATACTGAAAGCTGACCCTCATCTTTCTAACTCAATTCATTGCGATTATGGTGTCCATTTTAAAGACTGCAATGACAGCTTCCTTTGACTTGAGATGCTTTGGCGCCCTGAACTGCACAGCCATTCTTCATGTTGTTAGCAATTCATCCAAAATACAGTGGGATTTGCGTTGTCAACTCACTTGGTTTATTGCAGAGATTTCCTTGACAGCAATCAAAATAAGCACAGTAAGCTTCTGATATGCAGCCACCAATCGTGTTTCCACCATCTGTACATGGAAAGAAAAGGAAACGGTCAACATTTCATGAAAACAGAAAAAGCGGTGAATGATGGGAAATGCAGACACGTACTGGCCTGCTGAAACATCTGAAATGGATAACTACAATACCACCCCACCCGGCTGATATGGCCAAGCCAGGGTCCCCCCATCTTATGTTTAAATTTCCTTTTTTGGCTTCTTTGTTCACCATCCATTATTGTTCATTGTTTTCCATCATCATTTATAATATTCTTCTCTTCATTTATTATTTGTTTAATTATGTTTATTCAGTTCAATTTATTCTCTTTAGTCATTATATAGACGAAGCAAAGGCGGCACTAACAAGAATGAAGAATGGCAAGGCAACAGGACAAGATGAAACACCAGCAGTAGTGTGTAAGAGTTTAGGAGATGAGGCAGTGGATGTGTTGTGGGATCTGATGAAGAAGATCTATGAAGAGGAGAGAATACCAGAAGAATAGAGGACCAGTGGGATTGTACCCATTTATAAGGAGATGGGTGACATTCAGGATTGTGGAAACTTAAGAGGGATAAAGCTGAGGTCACACACGATGAAAATATGGGGAAGGATTATAGAGAGAAAGCTTAGGGAAGAGACCACCATATGGGAGGTGCAGTTTGGTTTTATACCATGAAGAGAAACAAGTGATGCTGTGTTTGCATTGAGACAACTCATAAAGAAGCATCGAGAAAAACAGCAAGGTTTCCACATGGTGGTTATTAAATGGAGAAGCCTTATGATTGAGCACCACGTCAAGAGGTCTAGAGGTGCACGAGAGAGAAAGTAAGACCAGAGGATTGAGGACTGTCCAGGATATGTATGATGGAGTGAGTATTCAGGTTGAAAGCAGTGTTGGGGAAGCAGACAAGAGCCCAGTTCTAGTAGGTCTGCACCAGGGATCTTCTTGAAGTCCTTATATCTTTGATCTGGTTATAGAGGTGTTGAGTCATGGGATAAAAGAACAATCCCCCTGTGCAAGCTTTGTGTCAAGGACATTGTGTTGTATGACACCAGAAAGGAGGAAGTGAAAAGGGAGTTGGAACAATGGAGAAGTTCTTTGGAAGATAGAGGGAAAGAAAGAAGACAGAATATGTGAGGTTTAATGATGATCAGGATTCAGAAGTTAGCCTGCAGGGAGAACTATTGAGAAGAGTGGAGAAGTTTAAATATCTAGGATCAGTGGTAGCCCAGGATGGAGAAGTAGATGCCGAGATAACCATAGAGTGTGAATGGAACAATTGGGAGAAGGCATCAGGATTGTTGTGTGAAAGGTGAAGGTTGAAGGTAGTGTTTTTAAGACAGTGGTGAGACCAGCAATGATGTATAAAGCTGAGACGTGGGCAGTAAAGTCAGCGAAGGAGAAGTTAGATGTGGCAGAATTGAGAATGTTAAGATGGATGTGGGAAGTTACAAAAAAGTACAGAATAAGAAATTAGACAATGAGAGGTACAACAAAAGTAGGAGAGACATCTAAGAAAATAAAGGAAAGTAGGTTGAAGTGGTATGGACATGTGATGAGGAGAGACAATGAAGATGTGTGTAAAAGAATAATGGGAATGGAAGTCCAGGGTAAGAGAAAGCAAAGCAGGCCAAAGCATAGGTGAATGAGTAAAGAAAAAGAAAATCTGAAGGAAAAGAGTAAACCAATATGTATCTGCAGCAAAAATGATCAGAAGGACTTGCAGTTGTGCATACCACATTAACTGACCCCAGGGGTCCACCCCCTAATGGGATACAATGAGTTACAGATATGGAGACCAGTAATAAAGGCATGTAGAGTGTTGTTTTATGAGGTTGCTGATATCCAGGATGATCATATGTTTGATATTTGGATCTTTACCGGTGGCCCTCGCCCAATAAGAGCCACTCCCTAACGTTTTAAAATGACACATTTCAGACATGAGCATGTGGGGTATCTTTTTAGACCATTCCAAAGTCAGTGATTATGAATGTTATTTTTGATCCTTCACTAGCTCTCTACTGACCTCTACCAGTGGGTGAAAGATTTCTATTACAATGGAGAATATTTAGATTTTAAACATTTACATTGAAGCGCACATTTTAATATTTCAAATATCTGATGCAGCTTATCCTGTTTATTGTGTATGGCACTTCTGCCTCATGAAGTAAATCATTAAGTTTCTTCTGAATACCCTCAATTGGGGCTTTTTTAAGATTAAAAGCTTTATAACCATTTTGAGGCCTAGTCGGGCTTTAAGCCTCCCATTTTCCTGGGAGTCAGGCTCGCCTTGGGGTAAGACCTGTTTTGTGGATCATTTTTGAAGGCCTCAATCTTTGCTGGATTGTGGAGCCTTCATAACACTTGGAGGGCTTCAGGTTTACTGTCTTAATTTACTTCTACAGAACCTCATGAGAGCTCCAGCCTGCCTGTGACCTCACCCTCTTTGGGTTCTCTGTTAAAATTGTCAGGTTTGTCTCCTGCTCATGGTTTTCCAAAAGGACTGTCAATCTCAATAAAGAGAAGCTTTGCTCCCATAGACGTAAACCATCACTATTTTGTCCTACATAACCCTGCAGTTATTCAAGTGTGTACCTCAGCCCTGCATGCTCTTATTGACACAGGCAGCCATCTCATGTGTCCTCCTGACATGGTGGCTCAGAGGATGCTAATCAGTGTCACCTACAGTATGGCCTTCATGACTCTGTAAAACATCCCAGCACTGTTTTGTAGGGATCGGGATGGCCACATTCTGAGATGTGTGTGTTGTCTCCACTCCAGACTG
>NC_053154.1:1188332-1260677 GCF_016835505.1 Polypterus senegalus | reverse complement strand
TCCAAGTCCACAAAACACATGTAGACCGGTCGGGCAAACTCCCATGCACCCTCAGGACTCTGCTAAGGGTGAAGAGCTGGTCCACTGTTCGCGACCAGGGCTAAAACCACACTGTTCCTCCTGAATCCGAGGTTGACTATCCGGCGGACCCTCCTCTCCAGAACCCCGAATAGACTTTTCCAGGGAGGCTGAGGTGTGATCCCTCTATAGTTGGAACACACCCTCCGGTCCCCTTTTAAAGAGGGGACCACCACCCCGGTCTGCCAATCCAGAGGCACTGTCCCGATGTCCATGCGATGTTGCAGAGGCGTGTCAACCAAGACAGTCCTACAACATCCAGAGCCTTAAGGAACTCGAGTATCTCATCCACCCGGGGCCCTGCCACCAAGGAGTTTTTGACCACCTCGGTGACTTCAGTCCCAGAGATGGGAGAGCCCACCTCAGAGTCCCCAGGCTCTGCTTCCTCGTGGAAGGCATGTTAGTGGGATTGAGGAGGTCTTGAAGTACTCCTCCCACCGACCCTAGCGTCGAAGTGAGGTCAGCAGCGCACCATCCCCACCATATACGGTGTTGACACTGCACTGCTTCCCCTCCTGAGGCGCGGACGGTGGACCAGAATCTCCTCGAAGCCGTCCAAAGTCGTTCTCCATGGCCTCTCAAACTCCTCCCATGCCCGAGTTTTGCCTCAGCAACAACGAAGCCGCGTTCGCTTGGCCTGCGGTACCTATCAGCTGCCTCCAGAGACCCACAGGACAAAAAGTCCTATAGGACTCCTTCTTCAGCTTGACGGCATCCCTCACCGCCGGTGTCCACCAACGGGTTGGGGATTGCCGCCACGACAGGCACCGACCACCTTGCGGCCACAGCTCCGGTCAGCCGCCTCAACAATAGAGGCACGGAACATGGCCCATTGGACTCAATGTCCCCACCTCCCTCGGGGCGTGGTTGAAGTTCTGCGGAGGTGGGAGTTGAAGCTACTTCTGACAGGGGACTCTGCCAGCCGTTCCCAGCAGACCCTCACAACACGTTTGGGCCTACCAGGTCTGACCGGCATCTTCCCCCACCATCGAAGCCAACATCACCACCAGGTGGTGATCAGTTGACAGCTCCGCCCCTCTCTTCACCCGAGTGTCCAAGACATATGGCGCAAGTCCGGCGACACGACCACAAAGTCGATCATCGACCTGAGGCCTAGGGTGTCCTGGTGCCAAGTGCACATATGAACACCCTTATGCTTGAACATGGTGTTGTTATGGACAATCCATGACGAGCACAGAAGTCCAATAACAAAACACCGCCGGGTTCAGATCGGGGCCATTCCTCCCAATCACGCCCTTCCAGGTCTCACTGTCATTGCCCACGTGAGCATTGAAGTCTCCCAGCAAAACGAGGGAATCCCAGAAGGTATGCCCTCTAGCAACCCTCCAGAGACTCCAAAAGGGTGGATACTCCAAACTGCTGTTGGCATACGCACAAACAACAGTCAGGACCCTTCCCCCCACCCGAAGGCGGAGGGAGGCCACCCTCTCGTCCACCGGGGTAAACCCCAATGCACAGGCTCCAGTGGGGGCAATAAGTATGCCCACACCTGCTCGGCCTCTCACCGGGGCAACTCCAGAGTGGTAGAGAGTCCAGCCCCTCTCAAGGAGATTGGTTCCAGAGTCCAAGCTGTGCGTCGAGGTGAGTCCGACTATATCTAGCGGAACCTCTCGACCTCCTCGCACTAGCTCAGGCTCCTTCCCTTCAGAGAGGTGACATTCCACGTCCCAAGAGCCAGTTTCTGTAGCCGAGGATCAGACCGCCAAGGTCCCGCCCGCCACCACCCAACTCACACTGCACCCAACCTCCTTGGCCCCTCCCATAGGTGGTGAGCCCATGGGGAGGAGGACCCACGTTACCTCTTCGGGCTGTGCCCGCCGAGCCCCATGGGTGCAGGCCCGGCCACCAGGCGCGCCATCGAGCCCCACCTCCAGGCCTGGCTCCAGAGGGGCCCGGTGACCAGCGTCGGGCAAGGGAAAGCGTTGTCCAAAGTTTGCTCATCATTGGAGGTTTGTTGAACCGCTCTTTGTCTCATCCCTCACCTAGGACCAGTTTGCCTTGGGTGGCCCTACCAGGGGCATAAAGCCCCGGACAACATAGCTCCTAGGATCATTGGGACACGCAAACCCCTCCACCACGATAAGGTGACGGTTCAAGGAGGAGGCTTTACAAAATGAATAGAAAAATCGAAGACACAATAAAAAATAAACATAAGTCAACATTAATTAACATAGAATAAGAGTAAGGTCCGTTGGCCAGGGTGGACAGAAAAACAAAAAACTCCAAAGGCTGGAGAAAAAAATAAAATCTGTAGGGGTTCCAGGCCAAGAGACCGCCCAGTCCCCTCTGGGCAATCTACCTAACATAAGTCAAACAGTCCTCTTTGTATTTAGGGTTTTCATGGAAGGACCTGATGATGATGGTCACGTAGACTTCTGGCTTTCAGTCCATCAATGTTGGTGCATCATGATGTTTTGAGTAGGTGGTGGTAGCGCACAAAAAGAAACAGAAGAGAGAGTAGGGGTCAGTACGGGGTCAGTACGGAGGTAGTGTGATTAACAGGGACCACCTGTATAAACATCTCTTCAATCTGTTGTCTTCTCTTTCTGGTGCCAGTCAATGTGTCCAGTGATGCCAATGGCCTGGTGTGCTGTGCAGGAACAAATGGAGCGTGTGAGCAAACGGTGGACTGCGTGGGCCTTCAGGACTTCTGCTTCTCCTCAGGTTTGTAGCCCTGACTGCTCCTGTTTTTATTCCTCTTGAACATTTATAATTTTTAATTGCTTACTTTTCTGCACACCCCCTCCAATGCACTGCTGTCCAGGTCTAATCTCTGCCCTGTGGCCAGTTTAACTCTGGACCTGCAGTGACCCAGATTAAGTGGGTTCAAGAATGACATGACTTGAATAAAATAAGGTGGTGGCTTGGTGGCAAGTGCTGCCATCTGATCACATCTGTAACCTGAGTTCAGTTTGAGGACCGTGTAGCATTTGTGTGGTTTCTCAGTGTCCCTGCCAGCTTTCTTCAGTTTCCTCCCACCTCTGAGTGGAGTGGCACAGCGTTTCTTGCTGCTGCTTCACAGCCATGGACATCTGTCTGTGTGAGGCTGTCATGTTTGGCTCTCCTGCTTGTCCTGTGTCCCAAAGTCAAGCAGATCTGATAAATTTGGACTGTCATGGGTGCACATGGTGAGAGGATAACATGAAGTTATTTGTACTTCTCAGAACAAATTAAAATAGTTTTGACTGGCAAAATGAAAAATGAAGAGATGAGCAGAATGTAAGCAGCTCACATAACAACAATCTCGAGTACGTCTGCCAATGCTAGATGGTCAGGTAGTTCTACTCTCTAATCAAGTCATCAGAGAGTGGAGACATGTTACATTTGGCACTGTACCCTGTGCATGTGACAAGAAGGACCTCATGAACTTACGAACTAAACCAGAGAGATGGCAAGTCAACGTGTATTGGAAAAGTAAGCTAAGAAACATTTTGCCTGGCCTGCATCGTGGCCTTGGTCTCTGTGAAGAGTCCTGCTGTTTAAAGGATTCAAAACATAAAAGTTTTAATTCATGCAGTGATGTAATTCCATGTTGTCTCCTTTTAATGAACTGTTAATTCGTTCATTTTTTCAGCACAGACTTTTCAGTGTTTTGAGATGTTTCAGGTCAGGATGTCAGATGTTTTGAGGTCAGGTTGATCTACTCACTGATGAGGACACCGTGTCGATTAGCCCATACAAGTAAGGACTTCACTGGACTCTGAACTCGGGACAATAAGGACCCTATAAACTATTAAATAAATGTCAATTCATTAGTTATTCTCCTGCTTTGCTTTCCTGAAAATTCAGGCTAATTCTTGTGTTATTAGATCAGGAATTTCATATTTACATTTATCAGTTTGTAAAACTACAAAATTCCCTAAGTTTCATTACAAAATGAAAGCTTTAGTGCTGAATCTGCATAAAGTATTCTTGTATGTTATGAAGTTCTCAGAATTCCCTGAAAATTAGTTTGAAAATGACGTTTCTTCAGGTGTTCCACCGCCTTACTTAGTTACAACATGGTTCTTTATACAGAACTATCACTTAAGGTTGGCTCTGGTTTTCAGTCGGAAATATCCTATCTTGTGTTTCTTCTGGTGAGTAATGCGGTAACAACAAGCCCACTTGTTCAGAACTTCCATCTTCCTCTCACATCAGAACCTCCAGCTCGTTACAAATACCTCAGTCAGTTGAAAGCTTTGATCCCTCCGTGGCATCCTGGATTTGTCCCCAGATAACCTCCCAGTGGCACATCTGTGACACATCACCTGTGGGAGGAACCCAGGGGACCTTCACAGGCTTCTTTTGATCACTAGGAGCAGTGCCTTTGACCCTGAGGTCTCAAAGAGTGTCACAATCCTCACCCTGTCACGGGGAGTGAGATGTTTGGTCACCACCAGGAGTCCATGAGCTTTGCTTGATGAATTACTCTTCAACAATCTTGAAGCACAGCTGAGCAGTCGGACCATTTTGTCTGATTGATACCCTGTCTTCTTCCTTCTTCTTCTTTCGGCTGCTTCCATTAGGGGTTGCCACAGCAGATCACCTTCTTCCATCTCTTTCTGTCCTCTGCATCTTGTTCTGTTACACCCATCACCTGCATGTCCTTTCTCACCACATCCATAAACCTTCTCTTAGTCCTTCCTCTTTTCCTCTTCCCTGGCAGCTCTATCCTTAGCATCCTTCTCCCAATATACCCAGCATCTCTCCTTTGCACATGTCCAAACCAGCGCAATCTCGCCTCTCTGACCTTGACTCCCAACCGTCCCACCTGTGCTGACCCTCTGATGTCCTCATTTCTAATCCTGTCAATTCTCATCACACCCAATGCAAATCTTAGCATCTTTAACTCTGCCACCTCCAGCTCTGTCTCCTGCTTTCTGGTCAGTGCCACTGTCTCCAACCCGTATAACATAGCTGGTCTCACTACCGTCCTGTAGACCTTCCCTTTCACTCTTGCTGATACCCGTCTGTCACAAATCACTCCTGACGCTCTTCTCCACCCATTCCACCCTGCCTGCACACTATTTTGCACCTCTCTTCCACAATCCTCTTTACTCTGTACTGTTGATCCCAAGTATTTAAACTCATCCACCTTCACCAACTTTACTCCCTTCATCCTCACCATTCCTCTGACCTCCCTCTCCTTCACACACATGTATTCTGTCTTGTTCCTACTGACCTTCATTCCTCTCCTCTCATATCTCCACCTCTCCAGGGTCTCCTCAACCTGCTCCCACTATCACTACAGATCACAATGTCATCAGCAAACATCACAGTCCACGGGGACTCCTGTCTAATCTCGTCTGTCAGCCTGTCCATCACCATTGCTAATAAGAAAGGGCTCAGAGCCGATCCCTGATGTAATCCCACCTCCGTCACTCCTGCTGTAGACCTCACCACTGTCACACTTCCCTCGTTTATATCCTGTACAACTCTTACGCACTTCTCTGCCACTCCCGACTTCCTCATACAATACCACAGCTTCTCTCAGGCACCCTCTCATATGCTTTCTCCAGGTCCACAAAGTCACAATGCAACTCCTTCTGGCTTTCTCGAAACCTCTCCATCAACATCCTCAGAGCAAACATCACATCTGTGGTGCTCTTTCTTGGCATGAAACTACCCTGTTACTCACTAATCATCACCTCACTTCTTAACTGATCTTCCACTACTCTTTCCCATAACTTCATGCTGTGGCTCATCAATTTTATCCCCCTGTAGTTACTACAGTCCTGCACATCCCCCTTATTCTTAAATATCGGCACCAGTACACTTCTTCTCCACTCCTCAGGAATCCTCCTCACTTCTTTCTCAGCCATTGCACACCCAACTTGCGGTGCATATGCACTAACAACATTCATCATCACACCTCCAATTTCCAGCTTTATAGTCATCACTCTGTCTGACACTCTTTTCACCTCCAAAACACTCTTGGACATACTGTTCCTTCAGAATAACTCCTACTCTATTTCTCCTCCCATCCTCATCATGATAGAACAATTTGAATTCCCCTCTGATCCACCAGGCCTTACTCCCCTTCCATTTAGTCTCACAATATATCAACCTTCCTTCTCTCCATCATACCTGCTAACTCTCTCCCCTTACCAGTCATTCTGCCAGCATTCACAGTTCCTACCCTCAGTTCCACTCTCTTTACCTTCCTCCTCTCCTCCAGCCACCGGACACGTCTCCCCCCCTTCATCTTCGGCAAACAGTAGCCCAATTTCTGCCAGCACCCTGTTGGCTGACAGTAGTGGTGGCGGTTGTTGTTAACCTGGAGCTCGACCGATCCGGTACGGAAATTTGTATTGTTGTCCGCTTATTGATTTGGCAAAATTTTACACCGGATGCCCTTCATGACGTAATTCTCCCCATTTATCCGGGCTTGGGACCGACACGAAGAAACACACTGGTTTTTGCATCCCCTGTGGCTGGGTTGATTGCTATCCTGTCTACATTGAACAAATCAACAAAATTTTGATTGGCTGATTTTGATATAAAAGACAATCTTCTCATCTCCTTTACAGCTTCTGGTCTGAATACGTACCTGGGGTGTGCCTCACAAGGAGTCTGTGACAATCTGGTGGAATCTTTTCTCATCCTTGGCCTTCCCGTCGCTTCTAATATCACTTGTTGTCAAGGGGACCTGTGCAACAAACCCGGTAAGGGACATGGAGAATACTTTTGAGGTTTTCAAGCCATTCTGTGATAATTAGGGCAGCATGGTAAAAGAGCAGACAGCACTGGACCCAAGTTCAGGCCCTAGAAATGGGACCTCCTGTGTCAGCTTTGTGTGTCCTCATTGTGTTTGCATGCGTTTTCTTCTCATAGTACAAACGACAAGGTATCAGTATGATTAGTGAATTCGATTTGGTCAGTATATCAATGCCCCTCAGTCCTGCTGGCACACATTTTGACCCCTCTGAACTCTTTGAATACACATGAATACGCCTCACATACACATCCAGATGGGTGAATGGAGGTGAAGTGGGGCGCTGCTTATGCTGTACCTACAGGCGTTTCAGTGAGAATTCTAGATACCATAATATGTAATTTGCCCTATGCATTTCATTCATGTTCATCTTAGATTTAAAATGAGACAACGGGGTGTGACAGCCATCAAGACTGCAGCCTCAGCACTCGTGAGCTGCGGATTGGAATCCTGAGGCTGGCCGCATTTTCCCTGTTTCTCTGTGGATTTCTCTTCTGGCACTTGATTACATTGGGGTACAAGACAGTGACACAGAGTTTGGATTCGCCAACATCCACATTTTCAGTTGTATTTAATAAATTTACCTTGAGGTTGAGAAAGAGACAATTGAGCAATTTAAACAAACCGTATTACAATTCATAAAGAAACTGACTTTAAGTTGATGTGACTGTTTGTCTTTCTGTGGCTGTGTGGTCCTCCTCTGTCTTCATCATCAGGCCCTGCTGACAACTGCGCCTGTTTGTGCTGACTGGAACAAGAAAGGAGAAAATAAGAAAAGATACACATCACAACATGAACACGTCCAATAGACATGGCCTTCATAATGTGACATACATAAAGCCGATAATCACATCACATTGTGACCATGAGGTTGTAGCTTAGCTTTGTATTCTTTCAACTCATACTTTGAGAATTCAGTAGAAATGGCCTTAATAATCAGGACTGGTTGAGTCTGATGGAGTGACACTGGTGCTGACATGGAGAAGTGACAGATTCCACTTTGAAACTTCAGAATTGACTTCCAGTGTGGAATAACAGAAGGTGAAATCTTTAAGCTCTTGAAATACATTTAAGGTCATTTTCAGCTCAGAGACAAATTCTATCCACAAACTATCAGGCTACTCCTAAAACAAATGCTGCCCTCTGCTCTTGTTATAATAATAATTTAATAACAAGTTCCATATACTCTCTTCATATATACAGTATGTTGCATTCATTGTATGCTTTTCCTCTTTTTCTTTTTGTATTCCTGCCACCATTCGGAGGACCCATGCAAGTCAGAATTTTATTATACTCTGACAATAAGTTTGAAGCTGAACTTTGTTAAAAGCGTTGCCTTCAATGTGTCTTAGTCACCAGGTTGACGTGTCTGAGTTGTTACTCTATGGATTCCTGGGACACGTGTGACAACATCTCGATGACATGTACCATCAGTGATGCGGTGTGCACATCTGTCATGGTGTCACAAGCCTTTGGTAAGTAGAAGAAGTGCATTCTGGTGCTTCGCCAGACCCTTATTGTGTGCTTGTTGTGTTGTCTGTCTGCTGGTGTAACTAAATCCTCTTAAATCTGTGAATTTGGATTGGGGGGATTTTAGCCAAATTCTGTTTGTGTTTTAACGAGAACATCACTGTGGTACACTTGAAGGACACAATGGTAGCTGATCCACCACACTTAGTGATGGAGAGACAAATTTGGTGTATATTGACAGTCGTACGAGGATGATTGTTTGTCCGTATTATAAAATTATTTCCACAAGACACAAAGCAGAATGCAAAATAATTTCCCCCCCATCACAAGTTTCCAGCTGTGTCCCCGTGTTCTTGATGAACTCATTTTAAAATCACCGTCTCGACCCACTGGACTAATTCCATTCATAATTTTAAACACTTCAGTCAGGTTTTCTCTTAATATTTTTATGCTTAAACTATAAAGGCTCAGCTCTTTTATTCTTTCCTCATAATTCATACACTGTAGTCCTGGAATCAGCCTAGTCGCTCTTCTCTGGACTCAGAACCTTGGAATGACAAAGTAAAAACTGAGATGTTTCTGTATCTTTGTTGAAGTCCATCTGTGGTCCGTTTCCATTTTAAGGACTGATTAGTAAAGGCACACACCTCTCTACAGAAGGTCCCACAGTTGAGCAAAAACTGAGCCATGAGAGCCAAGGAATTGCCTGCAGAGCTTAAAAACAGGATTGGGTCAAGACAAAGATATGAGAAAGGCAACAGAAACTTCTGCAGCACTGAAGGGTCCCAAGAGCATAGCTGCCTTCAGAAGTTTGGAACTACCACAAATCTCCCTAGAGCTGGCCACCTGGAATGCTAAGGGCCATGGTAAGAACGGTGACCAAGAACCAGTGGTCAATCGGGCTGGGTTCCAGAGAAACTGTGTGGAGATGGGAGAGACTTTCAGAAGGACCACCATTACTGTAAAAAACCACCAATCTGAGCTTTAAGACAGAGTGGCCAGACAGCTGCGTCTCCTCAGTAAAAGACACATTGATGCCTGCTTGGAGTTTGCAGAAATGCACCTAAAGGACTCTCAGACTGTAATAAAATAAGATTTTCTGGTCTAGTGATGCCAAGATTAGAATCATATCTGGATGAACCCAGGAGCTGCTCCTCAGCTGCACAATGCAATTCCAACAGTATAGCAAGGTGGGAACAGCATCATGCTGTGGAGCTGTTATTCATTGTCAGGGACTGGAAAACTTGACAGGGTTGAGGGAAAGCTGAACAGAGCAAAGTATGGAGATATCCTTATTGAAAAGTGTTCCAGAGTGACCTGGACTTCGGACAGAGCCAAGGATTTACCTTCCAACAAGACAGTGACCCTAAACACAAAGGAAAGATAACACAGCAGTGGCTCTGGAACGACTCTGGAAAAATCCTTGAGTGGCCCAGTCAGTCTGAACTTGAACATAATCATGCATCTCTGGAGAAACCCAAAAATATCTGAAGGTGCCCATCCAATTTGACAGAACCTGAGGTAATTTGCAGAGACGAATGGCAGGAAAATCCCAAATACAGGTGTTGAGTCAGACAGTCAGACCCAAGAAGACCCAAGGCTAGAATGGCTGCCAAAAGGGATTTGACTAAATCTGGAGTAAAGAATCTGAATACGTGTGTCAATGTGATACTCAATTATTTTGCTAAAGGTTTTAAAATCCTGGTTATTCTGGTGTTGAGTGTTGCTTGAGGAGGGGAGAAATGAATTTAAAAGATTTTAGCACATGGCTGAAACATAATTATATAAGTATGAGAAAGTCGCAGGGTCTGAAGACTTTCTGAATCCATGGCACATGTAGCAGGATGATGGCACATGTTAGTGCCGATGATGACAGGTGTACGCCAGCTCTGGTGATACTTGGTGATGTCATTTTTGTCACGGTTCATTTTCTTGTGTTTTCCTTTAGGTCAGCAAACTAGCACCAGTTTTGGCCGGTTCTGTGCCAATCCAATGAACTGCAATACAACTTCATCCTTTAATTTTGGGAATGGAAGTTTCGTCGAGGTTTCAAAATGCTGTACTTCTGATATGTGTAACACTGAGAGAGGTGAGATATCACAAGAGCTCCATGTCTGATGTCTGAATATTTCACTTCACGCCTCTCACACTATTAACCCAGCACTGCATGTATGAAACTATTTGATTTCTTTGAGAGCTTTCTCAGACTAATTTAAGATAAATCAAAGTGAAAATGAAAGAAACCCGTAACTAGGAGCTCTCATCTTGGAGTGCTGTTCCATCACTCATGTTCTCTTTTTCCCTTGCTGCATGTTGTTGGTTTCTGAGTTTTCTTCTCTTCCCAGAATGCACACTTTTCAAAGTTTAACTCAAACTGCTTCTTGTCTCTTTATTCCCCTATTTAAAATGTTTGATAGTGATAAACCTGACATAGCAAAATAATAAGAAATCCTCCCAGTCTCACCAGCTTGTCTCTTCATCTTTCTTTTCAATGGCAGTGAACACGTCTTCTTCCCAGAATGGGCTTTGGTGCTGTGCAGGGACTAATGGAAGCTGTCAGAGTATCATAAATTGTACAAATGATGAAGACTACTGCTTCACTTCAGGTAAGCCATGATCTGGGATCATTGGAGCACATTTGAGTCACACATGAGTTGGCGGAAGGGAGACAACGAGGGACAGCGATGGAAGTGTTTATACCTCCATGTCAATGGATAATCAATCATGAAGCAAGTCCTCTTCAACACCAATAAGGCTGAAGTGTTCCAGCATCAAGCCAATACCTTTGTAGATGTTCACGGTAATTGCAGGATAATTCTGGGTTTGTCCAACTTGCAGGTGAGATGGCATCTTGGTGCTGTTGCAGTGCAGGTAACTTGGAAACAAAATGTGAATCAGGAAATACAGCAGTGTGATCTATGGACAGAGAACCAGCACCATGCAGGCTGTGGTGGCAATGTAATGTGGTCGAAATTTAACATCTTGTTAAAGAATGAAACATCCTCTAACAGGACAACTCAGTAATTAGGCAGGAGAAAAGCTGCTCATTGTATCTTTTAATTACTCCTTGGAGGGAGCAATCTTCAGAATCAGTCTGTTACAGCCTGGTGAGAATGGTCAGAGAAACAAAGAATAGAGGTTCATTTTATAAACTACTGAATTTACATCCACTGTCAATCAATACATACATTTTACTCTGGTTGGTTCATTGGTTTATTTATGTGATATTCTGGTTCTTCTTACACCTTTTGAGAGGAGCCACCACCCTTGAAATTTCTGTGCATATAACAACTATCCATTCTCGCTTATAGCACATCTGCCCATTTCTTAGTTTTCTCTTAGTCATCCTTCACTACACTTTGTATATTACATCAACCTTTCTTCTGGTATATTCTTTATTCACTTGGCCATCTCAGTGTTCTTACTATTTCAGTGCACATTTTGCTGTTCACTTGACCTTTATCTCATTTCCAACATTTATTAAGCCTTTATGCTATTTCTTAAAAATGAATGCTATGTTACCCTAAAATTATTGTTCCACAGTAATGGTGTGCATGCTGGCTTTCTGAGCAGATCATCTGGGTTAGAATCTTTACAAGTTCACTTAACGTTTACTCGGACCTCCCCTGTTATTTTTGTGATAGCCCCACACCACCTAAGCACAAAAGACTCCAAAAAAAAAATACTCAAAATGCCCACTAGAGTGGAAAACCACCAACCCCGGCTAGTCACATAAAAGGGCAATGAAGAATCTTTATAAATAAAATGGAGGAATAAAAATAAGCTCAGAGGAGCCCAAGGCGAAAAGCACAGAAGGCAATGACTTTGAAAATATGCAATCCCAAAAGTGAACACAGTCCATCCATCAATTATCCAAACCGCTATATCGTAATTACAGGGTCACGGAGGTCCGCTGGAGCCAATCCCAGCCAACACAGGGCACAAGGCAGGACACAAACCCTGGGCAGGGCGTCATCCCACAGCAGGGCACACACGCCCGCACACCAAGCACACACTAGGGACAATTTAGAATCACCAATGCACCTAACCTGCATGTCTTTGGACTGTGGGAGGAAACCCACGCAGACACAGGGAGAGTGAGCACAGTCCCAATATGAAATATGAAATCCAACAGGGGACCTCAAAAAACACAGCAAAAGGTATCAGAAATCCATAAAATCAGAAAAGCACAGAAAATAACAGCAGAAACTCACCACACCATTTGTTCATTCACAATGAACTGCAAGGGACTGCTGTTTTTTTTTTTTTCCTGGGTCTTTATAGGGCTGAGCACAGTCTACTGCAGTGATGGGCAGGTGGCCCCCACCCTCAAACAGTATGGAATGTCGCAAACGAACAAGACAGATGTTAACGAGACATTTGTACCCCAGCCAGGGGTGGATCCCCAGCTGAAAACATGACAATATCATCTTCAGAGTCATTTCTAACATTTTGGCTTGGCAAGAGTAATCTATAGAAGCAATGCAGCTCTTTCTATGCCTGTATATTTGCTCAGATTTCTATGACAAGTGAGGGAGCAACTAAGAGATAGTCCATGTATGGAACATACGCTGCTATGTAGCGTCTCAGTGCTTCAACAGGGGTTAAGAGAGAGTATCGTAATATACTGAGGTGTGGTTTTACATTTTTGTGCTGGCAACCTGACATAGCAAAACAGAACTCTCAAGACAATATGGCATGGGAAACAGTGGTGGGGGTGTCACTGATTAAAGAAATGTAAATACAATGGCTGGGAATGACACCAAATTAAGTGTTTACTAGGCCTGCATCACCATCGCCCCACCATGTCATCTCACCCTTTATAGTGACGGACTTGGGGAACCTCCGACAAGCCACCCTGTCTGTCATATCTGAAGCTGCATTCTGCTCAGTGTCACCAGGTAGTCAAATTCCATTGTGACCTGGGATCACCAGTCACATCTTGACCAAACCCAATCAACTTCTCCCACTTGAAAATAACAGTAAGGTTTTGAATTATTACCCAAGCAACATTGGGAAATGGGCTAAGAACTTCAAATGTTTATAAACCTTGTAGAAGATACACACATTCTTTCCATATGTACTGTCTAAATGTAATTACTTTTAAAATGCACACTCTTTAGGGTCCCCAATACACTAAATTGGTCAAAGAGGGTTAACGAATAAATAAAGGAGTGGATGGACAAGTTAATGAAGGAAAGTGCCATTGACTATTTAATGTCTGTGGACTTCACAAACTACTGTGGTGAGTAAAACCCAGCGTGAGACATAATAGGGAGCCGAGTGGCACCATCCTGAGAGAGGCCAATTAGAATGTCACCAAAGTTAAGACTGCCAACGTAATGCCACCCCTGTCTGTGCTTTTCAAATATAAAGTCCAGACTAAGTGGCTGGTCAGCAGTCTCCACATCAATGGCAATGACTGACCGGGCCATAACTGCACCCCATTGTTGTTTCCATTTAGACCTGCTCAGTCAATGTTGAGGGATATTCTCAAAATGTTTTCTAATAAAAAACACTAAATGTGAGAGTTGATTCAGGGCAGCTTTTTTCATTTGTTTTCAAAAATGTGACATTAGCCACATACGATGGTAATGAGGGAGAGAATACACTGGAACAGAAAATGGAACTGAACAAAAGAGATGAGCTAAAAGAACAGCCTTAATACGGACAAAAACGTATTAAAAAAAAGACAGAAAAAAATACAAAAAACAAAGCTGGCATCTGTTCAAAAATCTAAATCTTAGTCACAAGAAAGCAAAAGTTGTGGTTTAACTAAACCAATATCCCTTATTGATTTTCCTAATCTACAGGGTGTATTAGTTTGCATCCCTTTCTTAAAAGGCAGACAGGCAAATGTATTACACCCAGTCAGGTGGAAGCAAGAAAAGCCTCTACAGACATAAAGTGGCATCAGTTAGAATACTGCAAAACAATGGACAATTCTTATAATACGTTTGGTGATGTTGTCTGTTGTTGGCTGGAGTCACAAACATGGTGAAATGGAAGTGAGGCCTCCAAAATCTAATCACAAAGATGGCCAGGAGCTTCACTGTCTAACCCAGAAGAGGCTGACTCACCCAGTCAAGCTGACTCACAACCATGACCAGTAGGCTTTGGCCTAGCAGGCTTCAAACAGGGGGAGCTGGGAAAATAGCCCAAAATGCCCCAAAATATAGCAAAAGCCCTACAAGAGAGTGGATGACCGTAAACTCTTGGCTTGTGTAATTTAGAAATAAAGGATTTATTGGAATGAAATAGAAGAATATGGTAAAAGCATTTTAAAAGAGCAAAAGTAGGTGGAATGAGATGCATAAAAGACAATGCTGCAGCAAACAAGTCCAATTCTTAATTCAGAAGAGAAAATAAAACATGGAAACCAGAAAATCCAAGGAAAATTGCAGTTACTCACAAATTGCTTCACAAACTAAATGATCTCCTAGTACTGAGCCTTCTCTGCACTGACCTAAATAATAAGAGTGGTGATGTCACATCCACAAAGAACAAGAAATTGAGGTGCATTTAAAATAGCATGACATAAATAGAACAGTTATAACATATACAGCAAATATAAAAAAGTGACTAAAAAGACTACCAAACTAAAAAACACATAAATGCAGTCTATTACACAGCAATGGCACCTTTTAAACAGAAAACAAATAAACCATAAGAAAATGCAAACAATGATATTATATAAAATAAATCTGAAATGCCATAACATGGCCAACAATTAATCTTCAAAAGACATCATGAGAGCCGTATATTCAGATTTCTTCATTTCTGTATTTCTCTCCCCAGTTATTGGATCAACTCTCTACCAGGGATGTGCGTCTCGCTGGGTTTGTGACAACCCGTCTCAGGCTTTTGCTGTTTTGGACCCGACCAGCAATTCACAGGTTCAGTGTTGTGAGGGGAGTCTCTGCAACCAGCCGGGTAAGGAAGTTCTGCCTCGCAGGCGTTTTGTGCTTTTATTGCTGGATGGGTTTTAGACGATTGTTTTAACACTCTTACTAAAGTTAATCAGCTGGTATTCCTTTGCTTCACTTATTGTTATAGGATTGCGAGAGTTTCATCCTAATCTCAAATTCATTTTTTATCGAATCCTTCTGTTACTTTTCAAGTATTATTTCATAAATATTGTTTTGAATGATAATTTTGCTTTCACTGTTATATTATTTCCTACTAAATGCATTATTTCAAATTTATTCCTTTGACGATGTGCCTAATGCAGGGGCAGGGCAGCTGGGGGGCTGACCTCTGACTATGGGCTCAGGACCTTAATGAAGCTTTGGCTGTTGGTTACATTCAGTCAGCTCTCTGCGCATTGTGGGTTTTTAGATTTTTGTGACTCCTCATGTCTGACTCTTTGGTTTATAAACTTCTTGATTTTGACTCCTTTTAGGAAAACTTTTTAAACTCTTCGAAAACACAGACACACGCACATATATAGTGTGTAGTAACACAATCTGTTTCAACTCTGCTTTAAGAGAGACAGAAGGTTTTTAAGTAATCGATAGAAGTTGGGACACCTGTGCTAACTGTTTGCTTCAGCTTGTAAGGTTTAATTTACTTGAATTGCTGCAGAACATCACTAAGTTATAATCTCTTAGTTGTTCCCTGAAGAAGGTCCATTTGTAATATTCTGAAATTTCCTTTTAATTTTCAGTTTTTGTTAACCTAAACTTTAAATATAAACATTAGGGTTAGGTTTAGGGTTACTGCTTACCTTTTCACCACTAGTGTTGATAGTGTATATACTGTATGTATATTATATATATTATATATATAAAGATATATTGCTGCTATTGTGTTGTAGATTTCATTTGAAATGGAGAAATTTTCCATTTCCCCATCACTCTGTAGATTATAACCTATTATTACAAAGTAAAGACATGTTTTTAGGAAAGGTGGTGCAAATTTATTAAAATTTAAAACTGAAATCTCTTGTAAGTATTCAGGCCCTTGGATGTGTGGTCCTCTCTCTCCTTGAATTCTTCTTGAGATGATCCCAGCACTTTACTGGAGTTCACGTGTGGCAGACTGTACTGATTTGACATCATTTAGTTGAGCACATGTGTAACCATTTATAGAAGGTCTCACAATGCACACTGCATGTCAATACAAAAACCAAGCCATGAAGTTCAAGGAACTCCCTAAACAACAACAACAACATTTATTTATATAGCACATATTCATACAAAAAAATGTAGCTCAAAGTGCTTTACAAAATGAAGAATAGAAAAATAAAAGAAACAGTAAAAAATAAAACAAGTCAACATTAATTAACATAGAATAAGAGTAAGGTTCAATGGCCAGGGGGGACAGAAAAAACAACAAAAAAAACTCCAGACGGCTGGAGAAAAAAAAAAATAAAATCTGTAGGGATTCCAGACCATGAGACCCCCTGACCAGTCCCCTCTGGGCATTCTACCTAACATAAATGAAACAGTCCTCTTTGGATTTAGGGTTCTCACGGAAGGACTTGATGATGATGGTCACGTAGACTTCTGCCTTTGAATTCGTCCATCATTGTTGGAGCATTATGAAGCTTTGAGTAGGTGGAGGTGGCGCAGGCCACCACCACAAAGAAACCGGAAAAAGAAACAGAAAGAGAGTTGGGGTCAGTACGGATTTTAGAGCCACCATGAATAGTTATTATGAGGAAATTGAACATACAGAGTATCAGGATTAAGTTAAAGTGAAGTTATAAAAAGGCCATGTTAAAGTAATGTGTTTTCAGCAGTGTTTTAAAGTGCTCTACTGTATCAGCCTGGTGAATTCCTATTGGCAGGCTATTCCAGATTTTAGGTGCATAACAGCAGAAGGCCGCCTCACCACTTCTTTTAAGTTTAGCTTTTGGAATTCTAAGGAGACACTCATTTGAGGATCTGAGGTTACGATTTGGAATATAAGGTGTCAGACATTCCGATATATAAGATGGGGCGAGATTATTTAAGGCTTTATAAACCATAAGCAGAATTTTAAAGTCAATCCTGAATGACACAGGTAACCAGTGTAGTGACATCAAAACTGGAGAAATGTGTTCGGATTTTCTTTTCCTAGTTAGGATTCTAGCAGCTGCATTCTGCACTCGTTGCAAATGATTTATGTCTTTTTTGGGTAGTCCTGAGAGGAGTGCGTTACAGTAATCTAGTCGACTGAAAACAAAAGCGTGAATTAATTTCTCAGCATCTTTCAATGATATAAGAGGTCTAACTTTACTTATGTTTCTTAAGTGAAAAAATGCTGTCCTAGTGGTCTGATGAATATGCGATTTAAAATTCAGATTACAGTCAACAATTACCCCTAAGCTTTTTACCTCCGTCTTAACTTTTAATCCTAATGCATCAAGTTTATTTCTGATAACCTCATTGAATCCATTATTGCCAATCACTAAAATTTCAGTTTCTCTTTATTTAGTTTGAGAAAATTACTATTCATCCATTCAGAAATACAGTCAGACATTGTGTTAGTGAATCAAGAGAATGGGGTCATCAGGTGCTATTGATAAGTACAGCTGTGTGTCATCAGCATAGCTGTGGTAGCTCACGTTGTAACCTGAGATAATCTGACCTAACGGAAGCATGTAGATTGAGAAGAGCAGCGGACCCAGGATAGAGCCTTGTGGAACACCATATCGGATATCATGTGTCTTTGAGTTGTAATTACCACAACTAACAAAGAATTTTCTCCCTGCCAGGTAGGATTCAAACCAATTTAAGACACTGCCAGAGAGGCCCACCCATTGACTAAGGCGATTTCTAAGAATATTGTGATCAATGGTGTCAAATGCAGCACTCAGATCTAAGAGGATGAGAACAGATAAATGGCCTCTGTCTGCATTTACCCGCAAGTCATTTACTACTTTAACGAGTGCAGTTTCTGTGCTGTGATTTGTTCTAAAACCTGACTGAAATTTATCAAGAATAGCATGTTTATTGAGGTGGTCATTTAACTGCAAAATGACTGCCTTCTCTAGAATTTTACTTAAGAAGGGCAGGTTAGAGATGGGTCTAAAATTTTCAAGAGCTGAGAGGTCAAGATTATGTTTCTTAAGTAGGGGTTTAACTACAGCAGTCTTAAGACAGTCTGGGAAGACCCCGTATCTAATGACGAATTTACTATGTCAGAATATTGTCAATTAGCACGCCTGATACTTCTTTGAAAAACCTTGTTGGTATTGGGTCAAGGACGCAGGTGGAGGGTTTCAGTTGAGAGATTATTTTATGTAAATCAGGTAAATCTATCCTGGTGAAAGAACTTAATTTGTTTATAAAGGAGTATTGGGGCTTTGGAGGTTCTGCAGTGTTGGGGAGATATACTATGTTATTTCTAATATCATTAATTTTTTGATTGAAAAATACAGCAATGTTCTCACAGGTTTCACTGGAAGTATTCTGGGGGCATTCCTTTGAGTTACCTGGGTTTAACAGACGATCAATTGTAGAAAATAAGACTCTGGGATTACTAGCATTGTTATTTATAATCTTAGAGAAATAGCAGCGCCTCTCAAGACGGACAGTGTTGTTGTATTCTGTTATTTTAACTTTTAATATTTCATAATGGATAGTTAGTTTAGTTTTCCTCCATTTACGCCAGCTCTACGACATGTTCTCTTTAAATCAGACACTCTTTGGGTCTTCCATGGAATAACAATGCTAGAAGATTTTTTAACTGTCTTTTCAGGTGCAACTATGTCAACAGCAGCTCTCACTTTAGAATTAAAGTTTTCCACCTTACTATTTACATTATCCTCGCTATTATAGTTGGCACTATAAACGGACTGATTGCTTAGAATGTTTGTAAGTTTTAAAGCTGCTGATGAGTCAAAGAAGCGTTTTTTAACAATATGCTTCTCATGAATGTTTTCTATCATTATTTCTATATTAAATAGTAGAAGAAAATGGTCTGATAGACCAATATCAATGATCTGCTTTATATCAACTTTAAGTCCTTTAGTAATCACTAAGTCTAACGTATGACCTGCTTTATGTGTAGGCTGATTAACGAGCGTCTCAAATCAAAAGAGTCAAGGAGGTTCATAAATTCTTTTACTTTCAGGTCACACTGATTGTCGATATGAAAGTTAAAGTCTCCGACTATTAAGAGTGTGTCATAGCTCGTAATTAAAATTGACATTAAGTCTGAGAATTCCTCAAGGAAAGACTTAAATTTAGGAGGTCTATACACGGATAATACTAGAACTTGAGAATCTCCATGAATAACAACGGCGAGATACTCAAAGGACTTAAATTTACCAAAACTAACATCTTTACACTTTAATCGGCTTGAGTAAATGTTTGCCAAGCCGCCCCCCTTTTTTCCCTGGTGGTCTTCACGAGTAAAACTGTAATCCGGAGGCACAGATTCGCCGCGCCGTCTGAGCTAAGCCACGTTTCACTTAGTGCAATAAAATCAATGTTTCTATCACTAATAAGATCGTTTATAAAAAATGTCTTGTTAGTTAAAGCTCTAATATTTAAAAGTGCCATATTTAATGTTTCAAAGGGGCAGAGCTGAATTCTAGGCGCGTTATTGATATTTGAGACATAAACTAAGTTATTTTTATTAGCGCCGCTCTGTGTGTATTTTTTATGTAATCTACAATCTGTTCTTATAGTTTTAATGCATTGTTGATCTAAAGTAGTAATTGCAATTAAATTATTGGTGTTTATGCCGCACTGCCTAGATTTTTTACGTACATTAAGATTGGTTATTAGATTATTAATGTTGTGCACTTTTACGGAAGACTTTGCTCGATGGCGAGTGCCTGGTGGCCGGGCCTGCACCCATGGGGCTCGGCCGGGAACAGCCCGAAGAGGTAACGTGGGTCCTCCTCCCCATTGGCTCACCACCTATGGGAGGAGCCAAGGAGGTTGGGTGCAGTGTGAGTTGGGTGGTGGCCGAAGGTGGGGACCATGGCGGTCTGATCCTCGGCTACAGAAACTGGCTCTTGGGACGTGGAATGTCACCCTCTGAAGGGAAGGAGCCTGAGCTAGTGCAGGTCGAGAGGTTCCGCTAGATATAGTCGGACTCACCTCGACGCACAGCTTGGACTCTGGAACCAATCTCTTGAGAGGGGCTGGACTCTCTACCACTCTGGAGTTGCCCCGTGAGAGGCCGAGCAGGTGTGGGCATACTTATTGCCCCCACTGGAGCCTGTGCATTGGGGTTTACCCCGTGGACGAGAGGGTGGCCTCCCTCCGCCTTCGGGTGGGGGGAAGGGTCCTGACTGTTGTTTGTGCGTATGCGCCGAACAGCAGTTTGGAGTATCCACCCTTTTGGAGTCTCTGAGGGGTTGCTAGAGGGCATACCTTCTGGGATTCCCTCGCTTTGCTGGGAGACTTCAATGCTCACGGGCAATGACAGTGAGACCTGGAAGGGCGTGATTGGGAGGAATGGCCCCGATCTGAACCCGAGCGGTGTTTTGTTATTGGACTTCTGTGCTCGCATGGATTGTCCATAACGAACACCATGTTGAAGCATAAGGGTGTTCATATGTGCACTTGGCACCAGGACACCCTAGGCCTCAGGTCGATGATCGACTTTGTGGTCGTGTCGCCGGACTTGCGCCATATGTCTTGGACACTCGGGTGAAGAGAGGGGCGGAGCTGTCAACTGATCACCACCTGGTGGTGAGTTGGCTTCATGGTGGGGAAGATGCCGGTCAGACCTGGTAGGCCCAAACGTTGTGAGGGTCTGCTGGGAACGGCTGGCAGAGTCCCCTGTCAGAAGTAGCTTCAACTCCCACCTCCGCAGAACTTCAACCACGCCCCGAGGGAGGTGGGGACATTGAGTCCAATGGGCCATGTTCCGTGCCTCTATTGTTGAGGCGGCTGACCGGAGCTGTGGCCGCAAGGTGGTCGGTGCCTGTCGTGGCGGCAATCCCCAACCCGCTGGTGGACACCGCGTGAGGGATGCCGCCAAGCTGAAGAAGGAGTCCTATAGGACTTTTTGTCCTGTGGGTCTCTGGAGGCAGCTGATAGGTACCGCAGGCCAAGCGAACGCTGCTTCGTTGTTGCTGAGGCAAAACTCGGGCATGGGAGGAGTTTGAGAGGCCATGGAGAACGACTTCGGACGGCTTCGAGGAGATTCTGGTCCACCGTCCGCGCCTCAGGAGGGGAAGCAGTGCAGTGTCAACACCGTATATGGTGGGATGGTGCGCTGCTGACCTCACTGACGCTGGGTCGGTGGGAGGAGTACTTCAAGACCTCCTCAATCCCACTAACATGCCTTCCATGAGGAAGCAGAGCCTGGGGACTCTGAGGTGGGCTCTCCCATCTCTGGGACTGAAGTCACCGAGGTGGTCAAAAACTCCTTGGTGGCAGGGCCCCGGGTGGATGAGATACCGAGTTCCTTAAGGCTCTGGATGTTGTAGGACTGTCTTGGTTGACACGCCTCTGCAACATCGCATGGACATCGGGACAGTGCCTCTGGATTGGCAGACCGGGTGGTGGTCCCCTCTTTAAAAGGGGACCGGAGGGTGTGTTCCAACTATAGAGGGATCACACTCCTCAGCCTCCCTGGAAAAGTCTATTCGGGGTTCTGGAGAGGAGGGTCCGCCGGATAGTCAACCTCGGATTCAGGAGGAACAGTGTGGTTTTCGCCCTGGTCGCGAACAGTGGACCAGCTCTTCACCCTTAGCAGAGTCCTGAGGGTGCATGGGAGTTTGCCCGACCGGTCTACATGTGTTTTGTGGACTTGGAAAAGGCATTCGACCGTGTCCCTCGGGAATCCTGTGGGGGTGCTCCGGGAGTATGGGGTACCGGACCCCTGATAAGAGCTGTTCGGTCTCTGTACAACCGTGTCAGAGCTTGGTCCGCATTGCCGCAGTAAGTCGAGCCCGCTTCCAGTGAGAGTTGGACTCCGCCAGGGCTGCCCTTTGTCACCATTCTGTTCATAACTTTTATGGACAGAATTTCTAGGCGCAGCCAGGGTGTTGAAGGGGTCCGTTTGGTGGACTCAGGATTGGGTCACTGCTTTTGCAGATGATGTTGTCCTGTTTGCTTCATCAGGCCGTGATCTTCAGCTCTCTGGATCGGTTCGCAGCTGAGTGTGAAGCGGCTGGGATGAGAATCAGCACCTCCAAATCCGAGAGCATGGTCCTCAGCCAGAAAAGGGTGGAGTGCCCTCTCAGGGTTGGAGGAGAGATCCTGCCCCAAGTGGAGGAGTTCAAGTATCTCGGGGTCTTGTTCACGAGTGAGGGAAGAATGGAGCGTGAGATCGACAGGCGGATCGGTGCGGCATCCGCAGTGATGAGGGCTCTGCATCAGTCTGTCGTGGTGAAAAAGGAGCTGAGCCGTAAGGCAAAGCTCTCAATTTACCAGTCGATCTACGCTCCTACCCTCACCTATGGTCATGAGCTATGGGTAGTGACCGAAAGAACGAGATCGCTAATACAAGCGGCTGAAATGAGTTTCCTCCGCAGGGTGTCTAGGCTTTCCCTTAAAGATAGGGTGAGAAGCTCAGTCATCCGGGAGGGGCTCAGAGTAGAGCCGCTGCTCCTCCGCATCTAGAGGAGTCAGATGAGGTGGCTCGGGCATCTGATCAGGATGCCTCTTGGACGCCTCCCTGGTGAGGTGTTCCGGGCACGCCCAACCGGGAGGAGGCCCCGGGCAAAACTCAGGACACGCTGGAGGGACTATGTCTCCCGGCTGGCCTGGGAACGCCTTTGGGATTCTCCCGAAGAGCTGGAAGAAGTGGCCGGGAGAGGGAAGTCTGGGCCTCTCTGCTTAAGCTGCTACCCCCGCGACCCGACCTCGGATAAGCGGAAGAGGATGGATGGATGGATGGACTTTGTTAAGCCATTATATCCTATCAAAGCAGTAGCATTACAGAAGGGGTTTACAGTAGAAATAGACAGTCAAGATAGACAAATTATCTTAGCGATGTTTTCGGAGAGGACCCAGGTGCCAAATCTATTCCGATGCAGTCCATCCCGCTTGAAGAAACGTGGCCTTATCCCAAAAAAGGTCCCAATTGTCAATAAACCCGATGTCTTGAGTCTCGCAGAAGCCTTTCAGCCAGTTGTTTAGACCCAGCAGACGACTGTACAGTAGTATTCATTTGATCGTCTGACGAGAGGTAGTGGACCTGGGATGTAGATTTTTGTCGATGGGGTCCTCTCCTTCATGTCTTTAATTAGTGCTGCAAAGTCAGCCTTGAGAACCTCCGACTGTCGGTGCCTTATGTCGTTTACGCCGGCGTGTAGAATAATAGATCCAACTGCCCCCTTGTTCTTCTTGTAGATGGTCGGCACCCGTCTCATCACATCTTGAACTCGAGCACCGGGAAAACAAGAAACAAAAGATTTTCTATTAGGACATGTGATATTGAGGTTTCGTACAATCGAATCACCTACCATGATTACATCACCCGGGGTTGAAGGCAAACTGGGGACGCAGAGAGGGTCGAACCGGTTCTGGATTGAGATGCTCGCCTGTGCCGATGGAGGTGTTCTAGCCTTGAACCCCCGCCTGCATAGCTGAAACACGCCAAGGTCTTCATCGGCGTCGTCATCGCTCCTACGAGGCGCGGGGGTGAAGTGTACTTGCCCTTGGAATTGAGCGGCACAAGGTGGGGTTGATGTTACGTCAACTTCAGATGTCGAGGATGGTTTATCCAGCAGCCGAGCCTTCAGGTCTCTAAGGTACCTTCGTCTGGACAGGAGTTTCTGAATCTGTTTGTCGAGTGCCTGGAGTTCTTCGATGACAACGGCAACGCGATTCATCTCACTGTCGGCCATTGTCTGCTTCTACTTCCGCTTCCGCTTCGTGACCTAGGAAAGAAAGAGAGAGAGGACCTCCTGGATTAAATTGTGGTGAAGCACGGATCAGGGCAAGTGGATCAAACCATTTGTAAAGCTTTAAGTGTTCCCAGGAGCACAGTGACCTCAATGATTGTGAAATGGAAGAAGTTTGGAACAAAAAGGACTCTTCTTAGAATTGGCCATGGGTTAGTGAGGTGAACCCAGTGATCATTTTAACAGAGTTTCAGCAGCTCTCTGTTGACAAAGGAAAACCTGCAGGGGGGACAACCATCTCAGCAGCACTTCATCAAGCGGGTATTTCTGGTAGAGCAGCTATCTGCCAATAAGAGATTGCAAAACGTTCATTAAAAGACTCTGAAAACACGAGGAAAAGATTCTCTGGCATGATGAGACAAAAATGCTGGCTAGGGATGAATTTATAAAACAAATATTAAAGCAACTCTGCACAGGGAGAACCATAAACACATGCAATAAGTTATTGGGTAGCTTAATGGATGGAAAGGCTTGTGGAAGAGAATTTGGGTATTTTGGGCACTGCAGTAGTAGAAACTGAGCTGATGTTGGACTTGAAGGGTGGCTCGCATCAGAAGTTGTGTGCTGATTTGTAATATCGCTCCTCTTCTCTTGAATTATTGCCCAAAGACTTACTCTAAATTGCACTTACACCTGTATATGATTATTTCATTTCAGATTCCAGTATAGTTTGTTACACTTGTTCATTCGGACAGCCATGCATTGCTACTCTGTGCCAATCTGGGCTTACAAGATGTGCAGCAATGACTCAAATCTATGGAACTGGTGAGTTTGTGTCTCTAAATTCTTATTTGTCTTTAAGTTAAAACAAGAGGAAATCCCAAAGAGGACATCGTCTGGCAAAGAGAAAAACTCAAAGAGGAAGACTTCTGGTCTTCAGATCTGAATGTGATCATATTGCCATCTTCTGATTCAGATATGTACCCTTGTCCTTCATTAGTTAAACGGCCTGTTCTACACTTACCTTGTGCTTCTTAATCCTGTGAGAGGCTCTTCTGTGACACAACTCAAATGGCCAGAAGAGATTTGGATAAATAAATGAGTGGGAGAGCAGTACTACGACCACATGTTAAGCAAGATGGACCTCAACTTCCTGGGGGATCTCTGAAGATTGAGCTAATTGTCTAATGCTCGTGACGTGGCCTGTATTTCGTCTGTAGAATTCAATGTCGGTGTTCTGTGTTCTACAGGTCAAACTGCAAATGTTCTCCCATAAATGACAACAATTGGCAAAATGTCTGGAACCAGGATGTTAAAACAAGTTGAGTTCAGTTCAGTTAATGTTTGTCAAGTGCTCTTCACAGAGTGGCAAGTGACAAATTCAGCAGTAAATGCAGTAACAAAAAGGTACGATTTAGTGATTACATAAAGTGTACACCTTAAGACATAGACAGTAGAGCTTGATTCACGCAGTGAGGACATGGATAGAATGGAGTCCTGCCAGCCACATCTGCCCATTGATTATGTTGTTGAATTATGGAGAAGAGGAAAACAAAAGCTCCAGATGGAAGCATCAATGGGGAAAATAAACCTCTAGGGTTCCATGGCCAGTTTTAACAGATAAAATCAAAGGACCAAGTCAGACACAGTCACAGTGATGGAGATCCAACTAGCCTCCCACCTCCTCTCCTCCTTCTCCAGTGTAAGTCAGTGCTGAACTGTGTCTTATGTCCAAAGCATCTTTCAATCTGTTGACTGCAAGGCTTCCATTATGTCAGATGTCTTTCCCATGGGCAGAAGAACAGCTTGGCAGTGCCACAGTAGGATACCAAGAAGAAAAACAGAATTGAGGAGGGCCGTGAATCTTCAGCTTGATTTAAAAGCTGACACTGAGGGGCACATCTTATAGAAGCAGGCAGATCATTCCACAGCTTCGGGGCCCTGTAGCAAAAAGCTTGAAATCCCACGTCATTTTGTTAATCCTTGTAATCTTTAGTAGGCCGACATCTTCAGATCTTAATGTGTGCTCAGGTTTGTAAGTAATGATACGTTCAGGTAAGTAAGCAGGGCCTTAGCCCTTTAAGGCTATATAAGTTAAAAAGAGGACTTTGGCATTTGCAGGGAACCAGTGTTAGGACTTGAGAACTGTCGTTATGTGTTTGTGCTTTCTGATTCTTGTAATAACTGTTACAACAGCATTTTGAATGAACTGGAAGCTGGATAGAGAACGATTTTAACAGCCAGTAAACACAGCATTCCAGTAATCAATCCTACTAGAAATAAATGCAAGAATGGATAAAGGAATCGATTTCTTAGTATCCTCCATATTTAGAAAATGTCTTCATTTTACAACATTTTAAAATGGAACAAATATGTTTTGGACAGTGTAGTGATAGATAGATAGATAGATAGATAGATAGATAGATAGATAGATAGATAGATAGATAGATAGATAGATAGATAGATAGATAGATACTTTAGTAATCCCAAGGGGAAATTCACAAAAGATAACACATTATAAATTGTTTGGTAATTCAATGAGAAGTCAAGCAAATTGATAAATGTTATTGCCTAACTGAACTGATTACTGGTTGTCTGCCTGAAGAAGGGGCCACAGTTGCCTCGAATGCCTGCATATTGCGATCCTTTTAGCCAATAAAAGGGGTCATTTTGCTTGACTTCTCATTGCATTGATAATGGCTAATATGGTACAACAGCCTACCACTACTACTGATTCAATAAAACTAATGGCGATTCCAGCTGAGTTAAAGAGTGACAAAATATCGCTGCAGTTTCATTGCTCCCCCTAATAAATATCATTTCTGTTTTTTCTGTATTTTAGTCATTCTCATCCATCCACTCCTTTAATTTTCTGGCATAACTCTTATTAAAGTACAGCACTGGGGAAGCGTCATTTGATCTAGCTTAGTGTTGTCTACATGCAAACGAACGCAGTTAATGTCTAAGTTCTGAACACCACATTCAACTTCTGACTATAATGACAAAGTCCTGTCAGCACACTGCTGTATGCATGGAAATCGATTATATAACGAAGAACTGAAGTGTGTTAGCCCAGTGCTGTTATCGAGCCCGTGTAGTAAAGGAGAATGGTCAATGATGTCAAACGCTGTGCTTAAATCGAGATACATCATGACTGGGGAGTTTCCTTCATCAGGAGATTTCAGAATGCCATTCACATGGGTTACTGCCATTTCTGTACCATGACCGGTGCGGAAGCCAGACTGGCAACTGCTTTTTCCAGTGTTTTAGAAACAGATTTGAAGGTCCATGACTGTTACATTTATGTGGCTCTAGCTCTGTCTTTTCAAGTTACAGTCTGATAACTTACTCTTTTAGTGTGTCTGGACCATTCCTTTGAGTGATGAACTGTTGGTGCTGAGGTTAAGAATGGCTGACAACAGAGCAGCCATTGAGCTTTTCATTGGTTTAGTTTGCACTGCTCTCTGGGACAGGCATGGAGGTTTCATTTAAGAGATTAAAGTTATGACTTCCTCTTTTGTTACCAAATTACAGTTTCTGAAGTGGCATGTGCAAGATGAGACTGGGTTTGCTGATCTAGATTTAAGTTTGTGAGGTAATGCTTAAATCCGGGGGTCTTATGTTGTCAAATATGTCATTAAAGCAGTTTGTAGCAGGTGTTTTGTATTGTAGCTCAGAATTTATATTTGTTAGACTAGCGACTGATCTAAACAGGACCCAAGGACTGTTACTGTTGTTCACTGTTTTATACACAGTCTGTCCGTGCAGTTCAGAGGACCTACAGTTTTGTTGCCCTTCAGTTTTTGACATTCTAATTTAAAAGCTTGAGTGGTCTCAATAAGCCAGGCTGTTTCCATGTGCTTTAATCACTTTGTTTTAAAGGGAATCTCCCCCAAATTCACATGATAAATTCAGCTAGCTGATCTAATCTTTCCATAATTAAGAATGATTTTCTGAAACATTTGCAAACGTCAATGCAGAGTTACAATCTACATGTCACACACTTCCTGTTACAATCTGCAATTGCATTGCTAAAGGCACAAAACAACTCAAACATAATTAAGTAGTGATCAGAGATAGCTTTGTTTACTGGAGTAATATTTCAATTTTAAATCTCAAAGATGTAAGTAATAATTAGATCTTATGATTGAGTGTTGGACCTTTCACAAAACCCTACTGAGTTTAACAGACAAGTTGCTTACCCTTGATTGACTTTGTGGATATGGGAATGAAAATGAACTACAAATGTTTTAAATAGTGTTGTGGAATTTGCTTGTGAATGAAGACGATGAACAACAGCCTGAGAATCCATAGTTTGTATGCTTCTACAGAATCGTATCAGCAGAATAAAAATAAAGCATAATCTGTAACCCAGCATATGAAAGCATAGTAAAAATTTTGATTCCTCAGTATGTTCATGCATAATAATTGTGCAGCAACAATCTTAAAAAGGTCCAGCAAAAGAGACATCAAGCAGTTGGTGATATGATCTCACAGACCTGGTTCCTTTGCATGCGCTGGATTTGTCAGTCACAATGTCAGCTCTGAGGATCCACCATCCCGTACAGTTGAAGAGATGTCAGCAGATTCCAAACAGGTACAAGAGCTAATAGATCAGCGGAGACTTGATGTAAAGTGAAGCACATGCCACCAATCCAACAAGACAAGCAATAACAGAAAGCCTTGGTAAACAATGAAAAATTAAAGCTTCTCAGAAGCAAAATAGTAATAAAACCAGGAAAAGCAACAGTTTTGAAAAGAACAAAATTGTTCAGAATCATCAGCCACATGTGCAGAGTGTTCTCTCATACGCCAATCGTTGTCTTTGCAAAGAAGTAAAAATACCCTGTTGAGTGTCCATTCTGTAGACCAATATCCCTGCTAAATAACAATATTAAGATCCTGATTAAAGTTTTGGCCAACAGAAAGAAAGAAATACGCCCTTCTGTTTTATCACACAATCAAACTGAAATTGCTAGTAGGTTGACATCTATTATTGGACCTTTGCTGACTGTTTGATGGAATTTAATCCCTTCAGTGTCCTGAGGTCCCACTCTCCCTGGATGTTCTGGGTGGGGTGGGGTGGGGTTGGGTGTTGATTATGACTTCATGCCTTTGAACTTTCTTTCTGTTTGGATGTTGTACTGGTGGTTTGTGCTTTGCATCTTGATGAGCAGCTCATATTTCTAAGCTGACATTTAGGAGCAGAAACTAACTAACTGTACATTTGTGATTCTTTAGCCATGTCAGCTTTTGTCTTCTGATTTCTATGCAGGTCAGGATGCCAGCATCAGTGTCACTAAATTCTGCGCCTCTCCAGATAGTTGTAATTCCAACGGCTCTATTAGTGATGCCTTTCAAACGTACACTTGGAGTGTCCAGTGTTGCAGCTCTGATCTCTGCCTCCCAGGAAACGGTCAGACTTTCTGAATTAATGTTCATATTTCTGTCTGTCTGTCTGTGTGTCTGTCTGCAATTTATACCTGTGGCATGTTAATTACTTACTTGTGTGGATTAGCAGTGTTTAATGAGCCATGAGAATTTATCATCTTCCTTAAATTTTTTTTTATTGTATTTATTAATGAAAATGTACGTTTATCTCATGATATTTTTAGCTAATATCATTTTAATCAGTTACTAATATGAAGCTCATGTTTTCCAACTCTCTTTTATGACAGAAATTCAAAATGCTAAGAAAACACAAATAGACCAAATGGCAACCCCTAGAATTTCATGTTTCTCTTTAATGGTTTTAGTGTCACTCAGTGGTCCCAATGGCCTGGTCTGCTGTTCAGATACAACTTGTCAGACGTCAGTGAACTGCACAGGATTTCAGGATCATTGCTTTATCAAAGGTTTGTCAAAAGCCCAAGTGTTACATCTTATTGAGGATTGCAGTGTCAAGAAAATGGCAGGCTATTGCTATGTCTTACTTTTCAGACAGGAGAAGGATAAACGTCTGGAAAGAGAGAAAAGAACTAGAAAGTGTAAATCAAGGAGTATAAGTTTACATTATACACAGCTCAGTAATCTGTGACGGCATCTCCTCTCCTCTCGGCACTTTGTAGTGAGAAGAAGATCCAATAGCAGTGATGTCAAAGTGACCCCACCTACTGGGACTTCCCTCATAAACATTTAAACAGACAAGCATTGCACAGCTGGGGTTCACCTGCCTTTATTGTGTCACCTTTGTTTACTGTTGACTCTTTTGTTTCTTTTAATATTTCTGTTTGTTTTATGCTGGATTCTGTTTTTGAGTTTGTCTCTGTATGTCAGGCCTCTGTTGTCTTCCATGTGTTTTGTCGGTGGTTCCTCAAGAGGTGGGGCAACCTGTCCATCACCACAAGGTTCTGCCCTATGAAGGCAGAGGGTATCCCACAGTACCTTGCGGTTCATTGTGGATGCACTTGGGAGTTGCAGAGTTTTTGTGTCTTTTGCTTTGATTTTGTACTTTTCTGTGTTTTTTGACCTTCTGCACTGTTTTTTGACTTTGCCATTGGTTTACTGTTATTGGAGTTTGTTATCGGAAATGTCTTCTTTACAGGCAACTCTTTTTGCCTTTTGTGCTCATTCTTTTACTAATGAACATTTTTTATAAAAGATCTTTTATTTTACCAAATTCCTGTGTTTATCCCTTCACCTAGCCAAGGTTTTATGGTATATCCCCTTCTATTGGGCACTTTTGGAACTGTTTTTGGGACTTTATGCTTTGGGCCTCCCGTTCATAACAAACCTAATGGAAAATACAGAAAAATTAGGGTTGACAAAAAATTATAAATTGACTTAAACACAGACCCATCCATTACACATGCACAGCCATACTGTAAGGCTTTCATTTTCTACCTTTGTTGTGGTTGTGGCTCTTTTGTGTCATGTAGCTCAGAAGGTGAAGTTCTCCTCTTTGACTGAAGTCCCTTTCTGTGTAAAAACAGAAGGTGATAAATGATCTCAACTCACTCCCACAAGCCTCCATTAACTCCGATATTCTAACAGTCTTAAGGCCATCGACTGAAGTCCGTCCTGTTTGTGCTTTTTTGGAAACTCTGCCGATGTTAATGTAAGCCATGACAGTCTTATCCTGAGTGAGTAATGACTGCTGTGGTGTGTATTTTATTTTCTTCAGATAACGGATTGTATGTCCAAATGGAATGTGTTTCAAGCAGTGAGTGTCCACTGGGAACTTGTTGTGAGGGAAACTTCTGCAATAAACCAAGTGAGTGTTTTTATGTTTTTTATGCTTACTGTATGATACCCTGTGAGAGTAAATGCAGTAAATGGTTGGTTTTTCTACCAAATTACTTAAAAGCGTCTGAAAGAGTGTGATTATTATTGTATAAAACTGCATGAAAAGAATGGGTGTAATGTCAGATTTAGCATAGTAGTGCTTTATTATTGGAATGATGGGTGCGGTGCACACCACCGCCTGTGGCATCTGAAACCTGGCGCTCTTGGTGCCCCCTCAGTGGCATAAAGTCACAACATGGCTAGAAAGAGTCAGGTGAAGATCAAACACACTCATTTAATCTCAAGGAAATGGAGGTTAGATAGATAGATAGATAGATAGATAGATAGATAGATAGATAGATAGATAGATAGATAGATAGATAGATACTTTATTAATAAGATTAGGAGAAGTGATGGAACTGCTTAAGTAACTAAACTGATGTTCATTTTATGAATTACGTTTATCAGCATCAACATGCGGTGCAGAAGAACGCTGAATCAGGAGAATTTCAGTGTTACACCACAGAGAATCTTAGACACCTAATAGACGGTGACAAATGGTGTACTTGTCAACAGCACCCTCAGACCTCCAGGTCTCCTCTCAGTTAGAAATATGAGGTGCTCATCATATTCAGTTTATCAAGCCCATTAGAAAGTACACCACATTTACTAAGAAGGGGTGTAGAATCATTAAAAATAAGAAGAATAGTGATCAGGATTTACAAGACCTACTCATCTGTTCAGTTCCATTAGCCATGGCCACTGGTGAAGGGAGCTGGGGAGAGTGATTCATAAATGATTCATATCATGTGCATCTTGGAGGACAGGCTCACACAGTTTAATACTCTCACACATGCATACGCAGACAGCCAAAAGAAATACGTCTCATGCAAGACGAAGGATGTGTTATTGAAATCCATGCATTTATTCAACTCCTGCATAGGCTCAGAGCACAACTGCTGTGTAGTCTGATGACGGTAAAATGCTAAAGCTTATAACATCTGCCGAGCTCAACGCACAGGGTAGAATTAAGAAGGTCATGGCGGTGGGAAGTCTTGGTGACACATCAGTGCCAGTCCAAGCAGCTAACAAGGGAAAAGAGGAATGCAAAAACTAGTTTTCAAAATGTCTGCAAAACATAAACCACTGGGAGTCCACGTCTCCCCAGATTTCATCATCCTGGCACTCTTTAGTTAGAGATTAAAAACAGCTTAAAAAGATTCTTTATTTGTAAACTGGCAGAGCCGTGATATGCATTTGTTGTTGTTGTTGTCGGTCAGGAGTCCCTCTGACGTGTCACAGCTGCTCTTCTTCAGATTCCTGGGACTCGTGTCTCAGTAGCAACATGTCGTGCAGCTCCGCAGACTCGCTGTGTGCCTCCGGCGCCCTGTCCTACAGCCCAGGTACGTCCGCCTTGTCGGTTTGTTATTTTCCTTTCTTTTTGATGCCTCAGTTTTCTGTCTTTGCTTTCCATATCTAATGAGATGTTTATATTTTACATTTCCATTTATTTTCTTAAGAAATCCTTTTATCCCAAATGACTTATCACTGTTCAGTTCTTATAGGGGGCCTTGCTTTTGCTTATTTGCACTGCTCTTCATTTTTACTTTTTTTAAATGTTATTCGTTTCTTTAACCATATAAGTGGATTCAAACAATTCTCATTTACAGTGATGACCTAAAGAGAAGGCTCCATGCCAAACAAGCAATGATACCAACACACAAACACAGATATACAAATAAATACGTAGAGTGGTCATTATATTTTATTTTGTCCATCAGTCTTCTAAAACAAGATGGAGAGCACACATTAAACTCACTGTTTTAACACACAAATCCTCACTAAAATTCACTTGACTTTTCTATTTTTATCCTTTATATTTCTGTCTGTTCACATTTTAACATTAAACTTGATATTTTTCAAGTCAAAGTTATTTCTTTACGATCATGGTACACATTAGTTAATTACATGAAATTGTGCTCCTGCGTTTTAAAATGATGTTCAAGGGGCACCAGTCCAGATGTGTACACAATTTCATGTAGCAAATGAACTTCCACCATGATTGTGAAGAAATAACTTCCAGATCATACTAAAGCTAAAGCTGTTCTTTAAATCTCTCCCATGATACGTCCTGAAGATGAGTTCTCCCTGCTCTGCGGACTTCGGCTTCATTTCAGTTTATCGCCAGTGAATTGCCGTGGATGTCCATTGGCGTGACCAGCCTATGCCGTTGATGTTTCTGTCATTTCAGGGTCCCAAACGTACACAAGGACCTGTGTAGAGCCAACCACCTGTAACACAAATGGCTCTCTCAACTACGGTTATGGGAGCGTCACATGGATTTTCAAGTGCTGCAACACTGACCTCTGCAATGACGACAAAGGTACGAGCGACCACGGCCATGAACGGCACTGTTGTTATGTTTAGGCACAGAATTGAACTTTTTGAATGCCATTCATTTGTTATGTTTTTCTTTCAGTGTCCTTTCCTAACAATACAAACGGCTTGTATTGCTGCGCGGGGACAGACATGACATGTCAGAACACCGTCAACTGCACAGGAATGCAGGACAGCTGCTTCACATCAGGTGCGTCACATCAGCCCATCTTGTGGCCTCAGGTTGACGTCTCTTATGCATCTCTAATCTTTTCATTTTTGTCCTCTTCTGGTTGACCAAGGGCACTGCAGACCACCAGGTTTTTCTGTCTCCAGTAATGTCTGTCTTACTGTTTTTTTACTGAGTCAGCTTTTTTCACATTTTGATCAAGTATTGTAACTTCAGCTTGCTGACTGTATAAGTTTAATCTATCCTAAAGCTGATGGATGTGTCCGCTGTGAGCTAATCAGCCCGGACACAACCAGACGGACACCAGCAGTTCTTCAAACACACACACTTTAATAAACAAAGGTCCCAAAACCCCAGTCCCGCACACACACAGTGCTTCCAGCACCACAACACCCTTCTACGGGCCTTCAATGTCCGTGGGCCGCCTCTCTGCTCCCTGTCGCTGGAGCATCGTCCACCTCCAGCTCCTGACTCTCGCTCCCTGACTGTAGGAAGGCAGCCCCTTTTATGTTCACCCGGATGTTCTCCAGGTGCTTGCTGATGACCTTATGGTGGCACTTCCTGGTGTAGCGGAAGTGCCGTATGAGCACCCGGAAGCACTCCGGGCATTCCTGGAAGGTTCTTCCTCCACCTGCCCAGGTGTGGCGGAAGTGCAGCTTTCCCAGCTCAAAATGGAGAACAGGGCTGCAATGTTCAAAATTCAAAAAAGAGTCTCACATATCTCACAAGAAGTAGAATGTACAGTGACAAGCCTCACCAGAATCTTTATAAAAAGAAGATTTAGTAACAAAACAGCAAAAACAACACAAAATTTAAAAGAAGAAAAACAAACAAAAGTAGTCGATTACAAGTGAATCTGAAAACAAACCAGTTCAAAAACACAATTGTAATTTGAAAATCCTTTCGACAGAAGCAAAATGTTTTAAAGAAACCAGAAAAAACAAAGAAACAAAGCAGTGCTTAAATGCTTCAATGAACCACAAGGGACTGTGCTAACCCAGCCTGCCTTTATTGGTGGGGTCAGTCCCTTAATGGTGAGGTTAGGGTGATCCCGACTCTTGAAAAACCAGCTACAAAACACAAAGAACATAGAAGAAGAAATACTGTATATGCACATAGAAAATGCATAACAAGACATATATACGTAACAATATTTACATAAAAGAAAGTAAGTAAAGCATCAAAAAAGCACAATAAAAGGAACTCAAACCAATGGGGAAAGACGAAACATAAGTCAGCAACGTGTCAAGCACACCCCAATAAATCAGGCCCATTCTGCTACAAAACACAAACCAAAGTCGTCGTCAGAATCACAAGCGCTCATTCATTTACCAGAAAACCTGCACCATCAGCTCCACTCTCAGAGCTCATCCACAACTTTGGACAATGAGTCACTTGTGGTGCCAGCTTAGATGTGGTCAGTCCAATGATGTCACATGATGCAACTGCTAGCACACGTCCCCTAGCAACAGGACACACCTCTCCCAATGGGATATCACATCACATTGGCAACCATAGAAAAACAAAAAGCCATTAACTTATGAATCAAAATCAAATGAAAAGTTAAGTTCAATGAGTTTTAAAGTCTACAAAAACACTACAATTGGAAACCAAACTAGCAAAGGATTCTCTGTAATTCTAAACTGCAAAAATATATATGTGTGCTCAGAAATAAGCTCATAAAACTTCAAAATAATAATAACTGGTACTTTTGTTTTATTCATTCCATCATTCCATACATTCATCTATCTAGGCTGCTCCATTTGACCAATTCACTCTCACAATAATTCAAGACGAGCCATACAGAAGTTAAACGTGAATGTTGTTACAAAATACAACATTTGTGTATGACAAGTAAAGGAGTGGCGTTAGGATGAACCCCGCAGGGCTCTTGTCCTCAAGGTGATGGCTCTTTTCTCAGCCCTCCATATCACCCTGATCAGGAGAGAAGAAGATGGAAAACACTCGTAGTTAAACCGATTGTCATGGACTGGTCTTATAGCTTCCATGAGAGTCTTTTGTTACGTTTTTGGAATTTCTAGGTTCATGTTTACTGTTATTTATTTATTTATTTTAATATCACAACGCTAATGTCATTGCAGTGTCATTTTATGTTCAGTTTTTCTCACGATGGCTCCTATTTTGTGTGTGCTGCAGTGTTGTTTCTAGCAATAACTTTGTTGCTTGTTACATTGTTATAATATTTAAGCTGTATTGTTTGCTACAGTAATTGTGAGGTGGAAGGTGTTGTGGAGAAGGCCCATGTTTGTGGTTGGTAAAAGTTTAAGCTATAAAAGGAGCTCCAGAGAGTCATTCTCAATTCTTGACCCTGCGAGGTCATTGTGCCAGCCCTATTTAAGATGGTGGCAGCAGCAATTGGTATCCTCGTGTCAGATCCCTCTGTAAACAAACTTTGCATTTGGGGAAAAGAAACTCAAGATAGTGTTAGAACTTTTGACTTCAAATCTTGGTTTAAGGCTTTGGTTTAGTTTTTGGTTTCTCAGTTCTCTCTTCAAACTAAAAGTTTGCTTTTCTCTTAAAATGGTGTTGGTCCTCAGCTGGTTAACAGTGTTGATTGACAAAATTTACCAAAGTGGTTTCCACAGCAAATATGCTCTATTTACCAATAACCTTGTTTTATACATTTTTCCTGGAAATATTCTATTCATTTCCCCAATGGGCCCCACAGAAGATGACAACTGTGTCTTTTGTTTGTTGTTGGCACACACAGCACACATCATATTTTTGACAGCCACAATAATTGGCCCAGCATAGTTGGCAGACTCCTCCCTGGAACCCAGGGACACTTAAAATGAGTTTGGTTCCTCTGCCCGACTGACATGAGTGCAGTTGAGTAGTGAACTGGTTTCCTTGGCCTTCTCTCATTACTGCTGCTTAATTTCCATCAATTAAAGCTAATCTCTGAACATCTCCTTTATCACAGACATTTATAACATTCGCATCATGAGGCTTTCTTCTTGTTACGATGAAATATTTATAAAGCCAATCTGACATAGATCAGCTGATATTTAGGGCTCAGTGCTCACAAGAAAAAACAGAGGAGACAGCATGAGTCTGTTTGAAACTGAACATAAGTCTGAGTCTGAGGAACCTTCCTGTAGCTGGTCAATGAGCTGATCTTCACTTTTATGTACCCTAACAGCTGATGGAGCCAACGTGTACCTGGGCTGCTCCTCTGCAACGATCTGTGAGGACCACAATCTCACTTCTCTCCTTGGACTTTCTGTCACCTCCGTGATTAGCTGTTGTGAAGGAAACCTGTGCAACCAACCCGGTAAGCCATTGCTTTCACTTGACATGCTACACATGCTTAATTTCTCTTATTTCTGTGGAAAAAAAGGTATTTGTGATAAATCTCAAGGCCGTGCTCCATTACTTGTTCCATGACACATAAACATGTCTTCATTTTTAGATGGACAGTTTGAGCTCCAAACGAGGGACAATTTCATTGGGTCTGCAGCCATGCTTTTAGCATCTGGAGGAGCTGACGCTTTTCACATGATAACAACAACATTTATGTATATAGCACATTTTCATACAAATGATGTAGCTCAAAGTGCTTTACAAGATGAAGAAAGAAAAGTTTATAAAAAGTAAAATATAAAAATAAAATCAGATAATACTAATTAACAAAGAATAAAGTAAGGCCTGATGGCTGGGAGGACAGAAAAAAAAACAAAAAAAATCTCCAGAGGATTGGAAAAAACAATCTGCAGAAGTTCCAAAGCCACAAGACCACCCAGCCCCTACTGGGCATTCTACCTAACATAAATGATCTCAATCAGTCCTCATGGTTTTCAGGCATCACATGGAAGAATTTGATGATGATGGTCATGTGGACCTCTGGCCTTCAATTCATCAATGTAGGGACAGCACGGTGCCCTGATCAGGTTGTGATGGCGCAGAAAAAGAACAGCACAAAAAGTAGGGGTTAGTATGGATTGTGGAGCCACCATGAATGATAATTGATAATTAAATGCATATACAGAATATCAGGGTTCTGAGAAAGCCTTGTTACAGTAATGAATTTTTAATAGTGTTTTAAAGTGCTCCATCGTATTAGCCTGGCGAATTTCTATCGGTAAACTAATCCAGATTTTAGGCTCATAACAGCAGAAGGCCGCCTCACCAGTTCTTTTAAATTTTGCTCTTGGAATTCTAAGCAGACACTCATTTGAAGATCGAAGATTGCAATTTGAAGTGTAAGGTGACAAGCATTCTGAAATATAAGATGGAGCAGATTATTTAAGGCTTTGTAAACCATCAGCACTATTTTAAAATCAATTCTAAATGACACAGGTAACCAGTGTAGTGACATCAAAACTGGTGTGATGTGCTCGGATTTTCTTTTCCTAGTTAGGATTCTGGTAGCTCCATTCTGCACTCGTTGTAATCGATTGATGTCTTTTTTGGGTGGTCCTGAGAGGAGTGCGTTACAGTAATCTAGTCGACTGAAAACAAAATTGTGAGCTCATTTTTAAGTGTCTGTCCTAGTAATCTGATTAATGTGTGATTTAAAATTCAAGTCAGAGTCAATAATTACCCTTAAATTCTTTACCTCTGTCTTGACTTTTAAGGCTAATGGATCAAGTTTATTTCTAAACCCCTCATTATATCCATTTTTGCCAATCATTAAGATTTCTGTTTTCTCCTTCTTTAGTTTGAGAACATTACTATTCAGCCATTCAGGAACAAAAGTAAGACATTGGGTCAGTGAATCAAGAGAGTCGGGGTCATCTGGTGCTGTTGATAAATACAGTTGTGTGTCGTCAGCATAGCTGTGGTAGCTCACGTTATGCCTTGAGATTATCTGACCTCATAGAGGCATGGAGATCAAAAACAGTAGCAGACCCAGGACAGAGCCTTGTGGACCACCATATAGAATATCAGGTGTCTTTGAAGTATAATTACCACAACTAACAAAGTTGTGTTAAGTAAAATTCAAACCAATTTAAGACCCTGCCAGAGAGGCCAATCCACTGACTAAGGCGATTTATAAGAATATTGTGATCAATGGTGTCAAATGTGGCACTCAGATCTAAGAGGATGAGAACAGATAAACGGCCTCTGTCTGCATTTACCCACAAGTCATTAAATACTTTAACGAGTGCAGTTTCTGTACTGTGATTTGTTCTGAAACCCGACTGAAACTTGATAAGAATAGCAGGTTTATTCATTTGGCTGTATAATTACTGCCTTTCCTAGGATTTTACTTAAGAAAAGCAAGTTAGAAATTGGGCTAAAATTGTCAAAAACAAAGGAGTCATTCTGGGAAGACCCCCGTATCTAATGATGAATTTACTATGTCAAGCACAAATGATAAGCACTAATTCACTTGTCCTTTTATATGTAAGGAAACTTGACAGCAGCGATCATTGTGTGCTCTTTTATCAATTATTTAATCATACAAATTGCTACAGAAGGACTTCTGTGGAGCTTCCCTTTACTGTTAGGCAGAGGCGCCCACAAAGCACTGTGAGAAACATCCTTTAGAATTGAGGAGACGTATTTCATCAGTCTACTTGACAGCACAATGTCAGCGTCCGCACACTTTTTGCCACATAACTGCTCCTCCAAACTATGTTTTAATTTTGTATTCTTTTCTTTTTTGTAGGTAATGCATCCATCCCCCAAAATGCACTGGTGTGCTGCACAGGATCTGACATCCACTGTCAGAACACAGTGACCTGTGCCAACACCGATGACTTCTGCTTCATTTATGGTATTGAAGACTTTAACATCAAAATCATTTGGGACTGGCATCGGGAGGTCATTTGTGGGGTTTAATGAAAGTCATGTCTGTGGTGGATTGACTAATAACTTTTTATAAAGGAAAGACATCTGGATACAAATTTTATAAGGGGAGCCAAAATGACCAGTCAGCTTATAGAAGTCATTTTCAAAATGATGCAGTCCTCTTTGGGGTCATGGGAGTACATGGGAGTCCCAGCAGCAGTGGATGTAAGGCCATAAACAGTCCTGGTTGTGGTGCCAGTCTGGAGTCAGCAGTCCAACTAACCTGCACTGCTTTAGAGACAGCGTCTGGGTGTAGAAAGAAAATGTTGGAAGTCAATCTGTAGAAAAATACACACACACTAGTGACAGGTGAGGATGCCACCAAGAACACAAACGTGGAAAACAAAGTATAGTCACGGGTTACGAAAACATCTCGCAAGGGGTGACTGAACCAAGTGCGGAGCTCATTAACAGTTTAAATACAACACGTAAATGGCTTCAGACTTGATATTTGAAATGTACATCTGTGGCGTGGCCAGGGACAAGCTGCCCATGGAGGGTCTTTAGGTGCCCCTATTCTCCCATCTATACTCTGTACTATGCAGACTCTTACCCCCCTGTCAGTTACTGTAATTCATCGGGTCCATATTCCTTTTATATCTGTAAACCCCAGGCAGTTAAACAATATAAAAGAACAGGCCAGAGAAGATTTACGCTTTTAATTAGTATGTACTAAATGAAATGTAATGAAGCTCAAGAGTCCTAAAGCATGTAAGACCTAAACACTTTCAAAACTGTCCACAAAAGGGGAAATTCCAACAAAATGCCAGGCTTAATTCACATGGAATCTTAAGAAATACAATATTTATTTAAAAAAAAGGCTTGTTACACAAGGCAGCTCCAAAAAGTACAAGAGACAAAGCACAGAATGCCTGCAAAGACAAGGCAACCCAAGACAAACAAGCCCAAAACGTAAAGTTAAAAGACAGAGAACAGGTCAAAAATGCAGAAATACAGAAAAAATCCCAAAAAACTGCAAGGAACGTTGACTTGCCTGTATAGGGCTGAGCCCAGTGAGGGGCAGGTGGCTCTGCCTCTTAGAGGACTACCCACAAAACACACAGAATATAACACAGGCATAGGAAATACAGAAAATAATAAGCCAAAGTAACAGTAACATAAATCAGAGACTCAAATGTGAACAAAACAACATAAAACAAGAATTTAAACCCCAGCTGAAATACAACAAGTAAGACACCCAAGATGCTAAACAAAACACAATTGTGAGTGTTGGCCGACCACCATGCCCAGTGGTGCCACTTATGTAGTTTCAGACAGCACATGAACTTGCCGTTACATTCGATTCTTATTTTAAAGTTCATTTCTACTCAGCTCTCCTCAGGTCATCATCTCTATAGGACCAAGCAGCATGTCAGAATATGACGTCAGATAGTGACATATTCTCAAGATTGGGAATGACAGAGAGAATAGAGAGAGAGAGAGAGGCAGAGGGACTGAACTTGTACCAGTTGTGGCATAGTGTGCACCCCAATTCAATGACCAATCCCTCAGTCCTCGAGACCCTGCTTTGTACCAGGGGCCTCATGTATAAATGGTATGTACGCAAAAAAATGTTGTGTACACCAATTTTCATGCTCAGTTTGAGCCATGCACATTTTCACAGCAGCCTTACCCTGTGCGTACATTTTTGCAAACTGGCAGCACCCAGTGTCAAAGCAGTGCTACTGTTCCTGGGTGGTTTCCCTGTGTTTTTTAGATTCACACCCCTGATATGGCTTTATCAAATACCCTGAAATTAACCAAATATCATTTATAAATTTAAGGCATCTGATTGTAATCAACCTGTAATAATATAATGGTTCATGGAATGGCCAAACTATTGAAAATACCACAGCTGCTTTAGCGTTGTTACTCTCAGTGCACCACTTGCTGTCTAAGCCATGCACACAGTCTATTTGAACTTCCGCCATTTAGCAAACGCTTCAGAGCCTTTCCTGTACGGACCTCGAGGTTCTGAAACAGTTTCATGCCAGAAGCTATGAACAAACTCAATCAGTCCATCAAGTGCTCACAGCAGAACTGTTTGTACTTATTAGTACAATCACCTCACTGTAAACTTGCACTACAGTTGTAATATTGCACAACCTGAGCCACTTTATGAAGCATTTGAATTACCTGCACTATATATATATATATATATATATATATATATACAGTGCATCCAGAAAGTATTCACAGCGCATCACTTTTTCCACATTTTGTTATGTTACAGCCTTGTTCCAAAATGGATTAAATTCATTTTTTTCCTCAGAATTCTGCACACAATACCCCATAATTACAACGTGAAAAAAGTTTACTTGAGGTTTTTGCAAATTTATTAAAAATAAAAACTGAGAATTCCCATGTACATAAGTATTCACAGCCTTTGCTCAATACTTTGTCGATGCACCTTTGGCAGTAATTACAGCCACAAGTCTTTTTGAATATGATGCCACAAGCTTGGCACACCTATCCTTGGCCAGTTTCGCCCATTCCTCTTTGCAGTACCTCTCAAGCTCCATCTGGTTGGATGGGAAGCGTCAGTGCAGAGCCATTTTAAGATCTCTCCAGAGATGTTCAATCGGATTCAAGTCTGGGCTCTGGCTGGGCCACTCAAGGACATTCACAGAGTTGTCCTGAAGCCACTCCTTTGATATCTTGGCTGTGTGCTTAGGGTCGTTGTCCTGCTGAAAGATGAACCGTCACCCCAGTCTGAGGTCAAGAGCGCTCTGGAGCAGGTTTTCATCCAGGATGTCTCTGTATATTGCTGCAGTCATCTTTCCCTTTATCCTGACTAGTCTCCCAGTTCCTGCCAGTGAAAAACATCCCCACAGCATGATGCCGCCACCACCATGCTTCACTGTAGGGATGGTATTGGCCTGGTGATGAGCGGTGCCAGGTTTCCTCCAAACATGATGCCCAGCATTCACACCAAAGAGTTCAATCTTTGTCTTATCAGACCAGAGAATTTTCTTTCTCGTGGTCTGAGAGTCCTTCAGGTGCCTTTTGGCAAACTCCAGGCGGGCTGCCATGTGCCTTTTACTAAGGAGTGGCTTCTGTCTGGCCACTCTACCATACAGGCCTGATTGGTGGATTGCTGCAGAGATGGTTGTCCTTCTGGAAGGGTCTCCTCTCTCCACAGAGGACCTCTGGAGCTCTGACAGAATGACCATCAGGTTTTTGGTGACCTCCCTGACTAAGGCCCTTCTCCCCCAATCGCTTAGTTTAGATGGCCGGCCAGCTCTAGGAAGAGTCCTGGGGCCTCATGTATAACGCCGTGCATAGAACTCGCACTATAACATGGCGTAAGCACAAAAGCCGAAATGTGCTTACGCACAGAAAAATCCAGATGTGCGTACTCCAACTTCCACGTTCTTCTGCTACATAAATCCCGATCAGCGTGAAAACTAACGCTCAGGCACGTGCATTATGTAACACCCCAAATCCTCCCAGAATTACGCCTATTTGAATATGCAAATCAATATAAATCGCCCTTAAGCGCAGCCTTCTGTGAAAAGACAATGGGAAAAGCACAGGGGGAAATATAAGAATTTCAGCGAATACCAAGTGGAGGCAAAGGAAAACATACTATTTGTTCAAATAAACTGTGGAATAATCAACAAAAGGAAGTTGATCGAGTGACATAGCGTGTTGGAGAAACTTGAAAGCTCACATCCACAAAATCGCACAGTGCCGGAAATAAAAAGAAGTCGCATATCAAAGTCGCCGTGGAAAGAAGAGTTGTAAGCCAACCGTCTGAGTGTCATATGAAAGCTTATTAGGGTACAGAGAAAAAAGGCACACGGTGGGGAAAAGCACGAAATGTCAACTTCAATCTCGACATTTACACTTTAATCACGTAGTTTATTTTGTCATTAAAGTAGAACATCATAAAATTCATCTTAAAATTGTTTAATTAACCAGTTTCTCAAATCACATCGTAATTAAAGTAGCACGTTAAATGCTTTGTTTTGCATTTGATCTTCTATGTGCTCTATGTGTGTGAATCACTACTTGCTTCATGAACCGGCTCTCTTCCTCCAACTGGACACAGAGTCCATTACATTTGTGATATTACAGCTCTCTGAATAACTAAAATACTGAGATGTATACGTGATGTCATTTTCATGATGATAGGAGTTAAAGCACGTTATTAAACATGTGTTTCACTTCGATGAAATAATTTATTGTCGAAATTTGTCGCTATGCGTTTTTAGCTGGGTTGTTATTTTCTTTCTGTTTTATATTCAATATATATTGGCATCGCTGTCACTGCAGTCAGTGCTTTTCTTTCCCCAAGTAACCGATCGCCATACAATCAGCTCTGTAATAGACGTTAAGCCATCTGTAAGCTTAGCGCCGATTCTTCAAAATGTTTAAAGGACATTGAAATATCTTCGTAGTACATGTTTAATTATTCTATCCTTCACGACACTCCCAGTGAAGAATATAGATTATTTAAATGAAGTTAAAGTTTTATCTGTATAATTTAACAAACATATTTTGCTGCATTTCACCTTAAAAATGATATCGTCATCATATGTAAATACGCGCTTTATAAAGTGGCTCAGGTTGTGCGATATTATAATTGTAGTGCAAGTTTACAGTGGGGTGATTGTACTTATAAGTCCTAACAGTTCTACAAGGAGCACTTGATTGAGTGCATTTAAAGTTCTTGGGATTAAACTGTTTTGAACCGCGAGGTCCGTACAGGAAAGGCTTTGAAACGTTTTGCCGTGGCTGAGACAGCGTGTCCTTAAAGCTGTATACCGATAATTTCTTCCGATCAGCTGCTGCTGTGATTCACACTCAGATACAGTGATATAAATACTCTGAGTGGTGCAGTGAGAGAAATATGGAAAAAGATGATCCACTGTGGCAACTCCTAACGGGAGGAGCTGAAAGAAGAAGAAGAAGAAGAAGAAGAAGAAGTAGAAGTGAGAGTAACAACTCTAAAGCAGTTATGGTATTTGGAATACTATGGCTGTTCCCTGGACCATTATATTGTTACAAGTTAATTACAATCAGATGCATTACACTAATAAACAATATGCGGTTAGTTTCTGTGTATTTATAAAGCCGCGTCATGAAGATAATGAGTAATCACACAAGAACAGTAGCATTCCTTTGACGCTGAGTGCCGCCAGTTTGCAAAACCGAGCGGAGAACTATGCGTACGACAAGGCATGAGGTACCGTGGAAAAGTGCGTGGCTTTACGCCAAGTGTAGGTTTTATACATCGCGATTTGAACGTGGAAAAGTTCTTACGCAACATTTCTGCGCGTACGCACCATTTATACATGAGGCCCCTGGTGGTTTCGAACTTCTTCCACTTATGGATGATGGAGGCCACTGTGCTCATTGGGACCTTCAAAGCAGCAGAAATTTTTCTGTAACCTTCACCAGTAATATGTGCCTCGAGACAATCCTGTCTTGGAGGTCAACAGACAATTCCTTTGACTTCATTCTTGGTTTGTGCTCTGACATGAACTGTCAACCATGGGACCTTCTATAGACAGGTGTGTTACTCTCAGTGCACCACTTGCTGTCTAAGCCATGCACACAGTCTATTTGAACTTCCGCCATTTAGCAAACGCTTCAGAGCCTTTCCTGTACGGACCTCGAGGTTCTGAAACAGTTTCATCCCAGAAGCTATGAACACGCTCAATCAGTCCATCAAGTGCTCCGGTAGAACTGTTTGTACTTATTAGTACAATCACCTCACTGTAAACCTGCACTACAGTTGTAATATTGCACAACCTGAGCCACTTTATGAAGCATTTGCATTATCTGCATATATATATATATATATATATATATATATATATATATATATATATATATATATATATATATATATATATATATACAGTGCATCCAGAAAGTATTCACAGCGCATCACTTTTTCCACATTTTGTTATGTTACAGCCTTGTTCCAAAATGGATTAAATTCATTTTTTTCCTCAGAATTCTGCACACAATACCCCATAATTACAACGTGAAAAAAGTTTACTTGAGGTTTTTGCAAATTTATTAAAAATAAAAAAACTGAGAATTCCCATGTACATAAGTATTCACAGCCTTTGCTCAATACTTTGTCGATGCACCTTTAACAGTAATTACAGCCACAAGTCTTTTTGAATATGATGCCACAAGCTTGGCACACCTATCCTTGGCCAGTTTCGCCCATTCCTCTTTGCAGTACCTCTCAAGCTCCATCAGGTTGGATGGGAAGCGTCGGTGCAGAGCCATTTTAAGATCTCTCCAGAGATGTTCAATCGGATTCAAGTCTGGGCTCTGGCTGGGCCACTCAAGGACATTCACAGAGTTGTCCTGAAGCCACTCCTTTGATATCTTGGCTGTGTGCTTAGGGTCGTTGTCCTGCTGAAAGATGAACCGTCACCCCAGTCTGAGGTCAAGAGCGCTCTGGAGCAGGTTTTCATCCAGGATGTCTCTGTATATTGCTGCAGTCATCTTTCCCTTTATCCTGACTAGTCTCCCAGTTCCTGCCAGTGAAAAACATCCCCACAGCATGATGCCGCCACCACCATGCTTCACTGTAGGGATGGTATTGGCCTGGTGATGAGCGTGCCAGGTTTCCTCCAAACATGATGCCCAGCATTCACACCAAAGAGTTCAATCTTTGTCTTATCAGACCAGAGAATTTTCTTTCTCGTGGTCTGAGAGTCCTTCAGGTGCCTTTTGGCAAACTCCAGGCGGGCTGCCATGTGCCTTTTACTAAGGAGTGGCTTCTGTCTGGCCACTCTACCATACAGGCCTGATTGGTGGATTGCTGCAGAGATGGTTGTCCTTCTGGAAGGTTCTCCTCTCTCCACAGAGGACCTCTGGAGCTCTGACAGAATGACCATCAGGTTTTTGGTGACCTCCCTGACTAAGGCCCTTCTCCCCCAATCGCTCAGTTTAGATGGCCGGCCAGCTCTAGGAAGAGTCCTGGGGCCTCATGTATAACGCCGCATAGAACTCGCACTATAACATGGCGTAAGCACAAAAGCGAAATGTGCTTACGCACAGAAAAATCCAGATGTGCGCATCTAACTTCCACGCTCTTCTGCTACATAAATCCCGATCAGCGTGAAAACTAACGCTCAGGCACGTGCATTATGTAACACCCCAAATCCTCCCAGAATTACGCCTATTTGAATATGCAAATCAATATAAATCGCCCTTAAGCGCAGCCTTCTGTGAAAAGACAATGGGAAAAGCACAGGGAAATATAAGAATTTCAGCGAATACCAAGTGGAGGCAAAGGAAAAACATACTATTTGTTCAAATAAACTGTGGAATAATCAACAAAAGGAAGTTGATCGAGTGACATAGCGTGTTGGAGAAACTTGAAAGCTCACATCCACAAAATCGCACAGTGCCGGAAATAAAAAAGAAGTCGCATATCAAAGTCGCCGTGGAAAGAAGAGTTGTAAGCCAACCGTCTGAGTGTCATATGAAAGCTTATTAGGGTACAGAGAAAAAAGGCACACAGTGGGGAAAAAGCACGAAATGTCAACTTCAATCTCGACATTTACACTTTAATCACGTAGTTTATTTTGTCATTAAAGTAGAACATCATAAAATTCATCTTAAAATTGTTTAATTAACCAGTTTCTCAAATCACATCGTAATTAAAGTAGCACGTTAAATGCTTTGTTTTGCATTTGATCTTCTATGTGATCTATGTGTGTGAATCACTACTTGCTTCATGAACCGCTCTCTTCCTCCAACTGGACACAGAGTCCATTACATTTGTGATATTACAGCTCTCTGAATAACTAAAATACTGAGATGTATACGTGATGTCATTTTCATGATGATAGGAGTTAAAGCACGTTATTAAACATGTGTTTCACTTCGATAAAATAATTTATTGTCGAAATTTGTCGCTGCGTTTTTAGCTGTGTTGTTATTTTCTCTTTCTGTGTTATATTCAATATATATTGGCATCGCTGTCACTGCAGTCAGTGCTTTTCTTTCCCCAAGTAACCGATCGCCATACAATCAGCTCTGTAATAGACGTTAAGCCATCTGTAAGCTTAGCGCCGATTCTTCAAAATGTTTAAAGAACATTGAAATATCTTCGTAGTACATGTTTAATTATTCTATCCTTCACGACACTCCCAGTGAAGAATATAGATTATTTAAATGAAGTTAAAGTTTTATCTGTATAATTTAACAAACATATTTTGCTGCATTTCACCTTAAAAATGATATCGTCATCATATGTAAATACGCGCTTTATAAAGTGGCTCAGGTTGTGCGATATTATAACTATAGTGCAAGTTTACAGTGGGGTGATTGTACTTATAAGTACAAACAGTTCTACAAGGAGCACTTGATTGAGTGCATTTAAAGTTCTTGGGATTAAACTGTTTTGAACCGTGAGGTCCGTACAGGAAAGGCTTTGAAACGATTTGCCGTGGCTGAGACAGCGTGTCCTTAAAGCTGTATACCGATAATTCTCTTTCCGATCAGCTGCTGCTGTGATTCACACTCAGATACAGTGATATAAATACTCTGAGTGGTGCAGTGAGAGTAATATGGAAAAAGATGATCCACTGTGGCAACTCCTAACGGGAGGAGCTGAAGAAGAAGAAGAAGAAGAAGAAGAAGAAGAGAAGTGAGAGTAACAACGCTAAAGCAGTTATGGCATTTGGAATACTATGGCTGTTCCCTGGACCATTATATTGTTACAAGTTAATTACAATCAGATGCATTACACTAATAAACAATATGCGGTTAGTTTCTGTGTATTTATAAAGCCGCGTCATGAAGATAATGAGTAATCACACAAGAACAGTAGCATTCCTTTGACGCTGAGTGCCGCCAGTTTGCAAAACCGAGCGGAGAACTTGCGTACGACAAGGCATGAGGTACCGTGGAAAAGTGCGTGGCTTTTACGCCAAGTGTAGGTTTTATACATCGCGATTTGAACGTGGAAAAGTTCTTACGCAACATTTCTGCGCGTACGCACCATTTATACATGAGGCCCCTGGTGGTTTCGAACTTCTTCCACTTATGGATGATGGAGGCCACTGTGCTCATTGGGACCTTCAAAGCAGCAGAAATTTTTCTGTAACCTTCACCAGTAATATGTGCCTCGAGACAATCCTGTCTTGGAGGTCAACAGACAATTCCTTTGACTTCATTCTTGGTTTGTGCTCTGACATGAACTGTCAACCATGGGACCTTCTATAGACAGGTGTGTGCCTTTCCAAATCATGTCCAATCAGCTGAATTTACCACAGGTGGACTCCAATTAAGCTGCAGAAACATCTCAATTTCGAGCTTCACGGCAAAGGCTGTGAATACTTATGTACATAGGATTTCTCAGTTTTTTTATTTTTAATAAATGTGCAAAAAACTCAAGTAAACTTTTTTCACGTTGTCATTATGGGGTGTTGTATGTAGAATTCTGAGGAAAAAAATGAATTTAATTGAGCCTTGGAATAAGGCTGTAACATAACAAAGTGTGGAAAAAGTGATGCGCTGTGAATACTTTCCAGATGGACAGTATATTGTACTTATGCGTTCATATTGTTTTTTATCATATTATTATTATTTTATAATTTTATAGAAAAATAAGTTTACGGAGGATTTGCATATTGAATCTCATTGTACCATAGAATAACAATAAAGGAATTCAATTCAATTCAATAGAAGAGAGAGTGTGTTTACAGATGATGACGACTGGCTTCTAAATCAATTTCCAAGAGCTATCTTCTTGGAACTCTTGATATCATTTTTAAGATGAAATGCATTAAAGCATGTATACTACATTATACAAATACATTTTTTACTTAAATTAAATAATGCATACTTTTAATTATTAAATGTGTGGGCACAGTGGCACAGTGGTAGCAATGAGCTGTCGCCCTGTCTAGGGATTGGTCCTGCCTTGCATTGTATGCTTGCTGGGACTGGATGGATAGATGGATGGAATAATTAAAAATGTACTATGAAGATATTTCAATGTTCCTTAAAAGTTTTGAAGAATCGGCGTTCCAAGCTTACAGATGGCTTAACGTCTATTACTGAGCTGATTGTGTGGTGATTGGTTACATGGAGAAAGAAAAGGAAGGACAGGAATTGGGGGTTAGTACATTTGAAAGAGACAGTACTGCTGTAGTAAATTATTTCATCGTGGGTCATGCACATCCCAGAAAGCATCTTGTGGGAGGCGGAAACAATCCCTGGACTGGGCGCCAGCTCATCACTACCACTGCGCCAACGTGCCCCCATGTTTAATACATGCTTTAATTCATTTCATCATGAAAATGATATCAAGTATACATCTTATTAGTACTTAAATTGTTCAGAGAGCTGTAATATCATGAATTTAATTTATTCTGTGTCCTGTTGGCGTAAGAGAAAGCCCGTTTAAGAAGCACATATTGATTCACACGCAGAGAGCACATAGAAGAACACATACAATACGAAGCATTTAGCGTGCTACTTTAGTTACAATGAGGTTTGAGAAACTCTAGTAGATTTATCATTGATTTTAAGATTAAGTTTACAACGTTCTACTTTAATGACGAAATAAACTAAGAGGTTAAAGTGGACATTTCAGCCTTTTTTTTGTTCTCTATGTCCCTATTTTTTTTTTTTTTCTTTGTTCCCTAATACGCTTCTGTATGACACTCAGACGGTGGGCTATGACTCGCCTTTTCACGTTGACTTTGATATCAGACCACTTTTTTTATTTCGGACACTGTGCGACTTTGTGAACTTGAACTTTTGAGTTTCTCAGACACTCTATGTCACTCGATCAACTTCCTTTTGCTGTTTATACCAATGCTTAAGCCAACAAATAGTTTGTGTTTCCTTGCCTCCACTTTGCATTCACTGAACTTCTTTTTTATATATGCTTTTCCCATTATCCTTTAACCAAACACTGAATGGGGAAGGTGGTATTTATACTGATTTGAATATTAAAATATGAAAGATTCTGGGAGGAGTTGGGGTGCGACGGCATGCACATGCACGCTCGTTACTTTTCATGCTGACTGGGATTTATGGAGCTGAAGTGCATGGAAGTTGACTTACATATGGTTTTGTGCATCTGAATTTTTTTGTGCATACGCACATTTCCACTTTTTTCCGTACACCATGTTTTAGTGTGAGTTCTGCGATCATGTTATACATGAGGCCCCAGTTCTTGATTTCGCAAGACTCATGGCTGACTACCATACCACTCCATCCAGCTAGATTGCCCTTTCATCTCAGTCTATCTGGTCATTTCCTGGGCTATCTGGGGGGATTATAACAAAGCATCATTGCCACACAAGTAGATAGATGGACGCTCCCAAACCACCCACAACAAGTTACCCCCACTAATGCAGCACTTAACAAGAAGGTGCTTAAATTTCATTACTGGGAAGCAAACATAAAGGCTATAAAAACCTGGACATGGGCATAAATCTATAAGCAGACACAGGCTTGGTCCGCAATAGAAATAAAATCCTGCAGTACTTCTTTATATTCGTTGTTTTGTACCCCAAATAAATACAAGTTATTGCCAATATACTAATAACCCAATTGTCCTTCACTTACTCAGAATATGGAACCAATGTAGGAAGCATTTTAAGATGGAGAAGGTTTTATCTGTGGCACCTCAACATGATAACCACCTTTATCCATCCTCTCAAACATATGCAGTTTTTAATGTCTGGAAAACATTTGGGATTAAATCACTTAGAGATCTGTACATAGACAATGTCTTTGCATCCTATGAACAATTAAACTCCAAATGTAATTTTCCATCAACACATTTCTTTCACTACCTTCAAATTAGAAACTTTGTTAAACAGAACCTGCCCGATTTTCCTCACCTCCCAGCAAAATATTGCTCAGTCTCGAGGACTCAGACAGCATTTCTGTTATATAAAATTATTTTCCAGTCCCTCCCTTTCAAAGATCCAAGAGGACAATGGGAAAAGGATCTCTCACTCAACATTTCAGAAAAGGAGTGGAAAGTAGCAATGCAGAGAATTCACTCGAGCTCCATATGTGCAAAGCATACAATTATTCAACTCAAAGTTATATATCGAGCACATCTGTCTCACTTGAAACTGTCCAAAACGTTTCCAGGACGAGATCCAACCTGTGAACGCTGCAATCAAGTTCCAGCCTCACTGGGTCACATGTTTTGGGCCTGCACCAAATTAACATCATTCTGGACCAAAATCTTTAAATGCCTCTCAGACAGCCTTGGTGTCACAATATCTTCTAACCCATTAACAGCTGTGTTTGGTGGGCTACCAGATGGGCTTAAAGTGGAGAAGGACAAACAAACTGTGATGGCTTTCACTACACTATTGGCATGTAGACTTATTTTGCTCAACTGGAAGAATCCTAACTCTCATCTTTTAAGTCAGTGGGTAACTAATATTATATATTATTTGAAATTGGAAAAAATCAAATACTCACTTAGAGGATCTGTGCAGAACTTTTTCAAAACCTGGCAGGATCTCATCAATAACATTTTAGAATAAGCTCTTAAAGCACTGGGGAAGCAGATTCTCTCCGCATTTCTTTTTCTACTCCATTTATCTTTATTCACTTATTAATTCATCTATTTACTTATTTTTACAAGCTTTAGGTTTGACTCTTTTGGTCATGCTCTCTTTCTCAGGGGTGGAGGTTGATTTGTTTTCAATCCTAGTTTTGTAAAAATTGATATATTTGTATGGAATGATTACAATAAAATCAATAATATTAAAACCAAAAAAAAGGTGCTTATCAGTGATAACAGTCTTGAAACTTTGGGGACTTACTTGAAGGAAGCTGTTTCTTTCTTTCTTTAAGTCACTCAGTACTAGGGTGTTGTACTGTGTTAGCCATTATGAATGTAGAGAAAAAAAGTGTCATTTTGCTTGGCTTTTCTCTCCATTCAAGCCATGTTGTAATGTATTAAATTTTAGCATGAGTTTCACTTCCCATTCTTCTCTCTTGCTGTGTTCTGAAGTTGCCCATAAGCCCTGTGACTTTAAAGTCCCTCTCACAGTGTCCATGGCTGTTGAAGTGGGCCGCTACAGGAACATCTGTGTTGCCATGTTTAATGTGTCACCTGTGGAAATTCATTCTCTGGCGGAGGGTTTGTCCAGTTTCTCCCACATAGAATGCAGTGTCAGGACATTTCATGCAGAGAATTAGGTAGACCACATTAGATGATCTGCAGGAAAATGACCCCTTTATGTGATGTTCAAGTTGGCAGTGTGGTATAACTATACGGTCTGTATCATAGATGTGGGCACATGTTTTGCATTTTTTCTGTAGGCATGGAGATGTGCCATTTTCTGTTGGTTCACTTTGGGAGCTTCGGATAATTAGTTGCTGAAGGTTTGGTGGTTGTCTGTATGCCAGGAGGGGAGGTTCAGGAAATGCATTTTTCAGTGTTTGGTCATTGTTTAGTATTGGCTGAAGTTCTTTTATAAGTGTTCTCTTGAAACACTTCAATATGTGGGTTGTAGGTGACAACAAGGGGGATGCGGTTCTTGTTGTCTTTGTTTTTATATTCCAGAAGGTGGTCTCTGGGTGTGGCAGTAGCTCTTCGTATTTGAGTGTCTGTTGTTTTGGGGGTGTAACCTTGTTTGATGAACTCTTATCTAAGCTCCTGCAGTTGTTTATCCCGGTCTGTCGGGTCTGAGCAAATACGATTGTACCATATTGCTTGGCTAAAAATTATGGAGCGCCTTATATGCTTGGGGTGGAAGCTATCACTTTTCAGGTAGGTCCGTCTGTCGGTTTGTGAAAAACAGAAGATACAAGGGTGTTGTCTTTCAGTTGAACGGTGGTGTCAAGGAAGCTGACTTCTGTTTTTGAGTAATTCAGCTTCAGCTTTATGTTGGGGTGAAAAGAATTCTATTCATTATGAAAATGGAGGAGGTCTTTCTCACTGGCAGTCCAGATTATGAAGATATCATCTATGTAACGGAGATGCAACATTGGTTTTACGATGCACATTGACATGAAATCTTTCTCCAATTTTGCCATAAATAGGTTTGCATAGTGAGGTGCAAACCAACAGGCCATTGCAGTCCCCATTTGTTACAAGTAGCAATCTTGTCCAAAAGAGAATAGATTATGTGTCAGAGTGAATTTGTCATTTCTATTACTGACTTTGTGGGTAAATCATGTTGTCTGAGGTACGTTTCACATGCCAATATGCCATCATCATGGGGGATGTTTGTGTAAAGTGCCTCAACATCCATTGTGGCCAGTAAGGTTCCCTCAGGTAAGGGGCCTAAAGCAGACAGTTTTTTTAAGAAGTCAGTGGTGTCCTGGATGTCGCTGGTTGTGTTGCGGGCGAGAGGTTTAAGAATGTCTTCCACCCAACCTGAAACCTTTTCCGTCAGGGAGCCAATTCCTGAGATGATGGGCCTTCCTGGGTTCCCTTCTTTGTGGATTTTAGGAAGCATGTAGAAGTAACCCATTTTGGGGTTCTCAGGAATTAAACTGTTTACATGATCCCTGATGTCAGGAGGAAAGCTACTTACTATCTTTTTTAGTTCCTTTTTGTAGAGAACTGTTGGGTCTTCTTGCAGTTTATAATAATGCATAGTATTGGACAATTGTCTTTGTGCCTCCTGTATTTAATCTGATGTGTTCATGATGACTAAAGCACCCCCTTTGTCTGCTGGTTTGACAATGATTTCTGTGTTGGCTCTCCGCTCATCCCCAGTAATGTTTTCTATCTGATTTCGCTGCCTGTTTAAGATTCCTGTTTTCACTCTCTGTCGGAAGCAGTCTATATAATTATCCAGAGTGGAGTTTCTGCCAGCTTCTGGTGTCCATGTGGATTTATTGGTGGGGTTGCTGTAACTGCTTGTTGTTGGTTCCTGTGTGTTACCGTTTTCTTTCTTGTGGAAAAATGATTTTAGTCTGAGTTTTCTGAAGAATTCTTCCATATCACTGCAGAGTCTGATGTTGTCAATGGGCTTTGCAGAACAATATGAGAGTCCCTTTGTAAGTACTGAAATCTCTGCTTCATTTGGTCTGTTGCTCTTTGTTTTTTGCTATTAAGTGTCCAGCTTTCTCTCGTAGTCTATGCAGCTTTTTCTTTTTGTTGACAATAAGGAGTTTTGGAGTCTTTTGTAATAGCGAAATGACAGACAACCTGATTACAGATCTACATCGTATTGAAAAACTCATTAGAAACTTCAGAAAACTTTGTTGGACAGTTATCTTATCCAAAGATCTTCACCATACATTGTTCTTCTCTCTTGCTAAATGAACCCTAGTCTGAAGGAGTCTATTAATTTTTAACATTTAAGATTTCTCACTTAAAGATTTACCAATGTTGTTTCTTGTCCTAGAGTGTGGATATAAACACAGGGAACTCCAGTTCCTGTATTACATCTCTGCCTGAAGAAGGGACCTGAGTTGCCTTGAATGCTTGCATATTGTAATCTTTTTAGTTAGTCAATAAAAGGGGTCATTTGCTTGACTTTTCACTTTAAGTCACTCATTAATTCTTAATTGACAATTTACAAACAAATATCAACTTGTTAAATATTAATGCCCTTCACAGATGCAAGCCAAAAACAGAATGTTGCACAAACCTCAAATTCCTTTTCAGCTTTAGAAATTCTAAAGTTCATCTTCCTTCAACAAGTGAGCAGCACCTGTTGGCAGTGCTAATTATGACTCTAGTATGCCATCCATAGGTGATGGATTAATTATTAATAACTTTATTATTTGTTTGCTTTGTATTAAAAGATGATGGATGGTCTACAAACACAGGATGTGCTTCCAGAAGTCAGTGTGAAGCATCATCCACTCCCAATGCCACCATGGCGCCCTCCTACAGCTGCTGTCAAGGGAATCTGTGCAACAAACCCAGTGAGTATTGGGCAAGGGAATAAATGGAGAGAATATGGACGTGACGACAAAATACAGTCGTGGCCCATAAATGAGGGTCCTGCTGAACAAACAAGAGTCCGAGCTCATGGGTATTCATATCAGTTATTTGTGATGACCTCTCTATGCTTTTTGTTTTATAACACAAGCAATCAACTTCTAGAAAGAAACCCCTGCAAGATCTTTACAAGTGTGTGACCCATGAATCTGATATTGTATTTTCAGAGCCCACGGTGACGTGTAACTCTTGTTATGCATGGAACTCTTCAGAGCCGTGTCTAAGCCAGCCAATTCAGTGCAGCTCCTCATATCAGTCTGTGCCACCTCGGTGTACTCTGGTGAGTGACGAGCTTTGTAATTCTCTTATGAATTTCTTGCCGTTTGTGTCTTTGCTGCCTTCTCAATACGCAACATGCAGCCATCACTCATCCTGTTTTAATGTCATTAAAGCCTCATTCTTCGATAATTCAGCAATCTGTGTTTATCTCCACTTTATCTCAATAAAGGTCAGTAATAATCCAAGTCAAGATCTGGTAGATTTGTGATAAGAAGGTTGACTGCCTTGTACATCATGTTAATACTTTGGTGATTTTTAGACCTTTAAGATCTTGCAGCATCAGGACACGTTTAAATGTGTAGCAAAGCATAACGTGTCTTGGATTTGGATCACCTTATGTGATAAAGGTTTTAAGTGGGACAAGGTGTGTGTCAGTAGCATGTGATCAGCAACTGTTAAGTTTGAACTTCATGTCATGAAACTGTAGTGAAGTTTATTAAAAGGGAGCTGCCAAGCAGAGCTCAGGCCTATCAGGATGGACGCCAGGATGAACGCTGGTGAGACTGCACAGCAGGAGGATGCCATGGGGACATTTCTGAACCTGCTGGACGAGCACTCGGAAGGATCAGATACCCTCCCAGGATGGCTGTTTCTGTTGTATCATTGCTGTGATGTGAGATTTTGCATATAACTTGATAAATATTTTGTATGTCTTTATTTGTAACTTAGGCAAAGCAAATGTACTATTAGTGTTGCATTATTGTTAAGAACCCCTTCCCCCCGCCAGGACTGAGTCTCTTTGAATTTTACGACAGGATTTGGGGGATGTGCCTCACATCAGTTTGGCGAGTGTTTCTCTGCTAAAGTCTATCAGTCAGCCACCCGCAGGAAAGCCAGGCTACCTAACTGCCAAGCTTTACCTTAACATATGGTTTTGGGGGATGGCAGGTTTTAAGATGTTCTATTCCCCCATTGGTCTAAAGTATGGCTGTTTGGAACTGGCTTGTATCAGAAGCCTTTAAGTACCATGACATCCTATTGGCTCTAGGGGTTGGACAGAACAACTATAAATTTGCTTGCTTACCTCACACTCTCTCTCTCACCAAACTGATACATGAACTGCAGTGAAGAGCACAGCTTGGCAGCCATATTGAGACAGGCCATGCCTGTCCTGAAGAAAGTTGACCACAAATGATGCCTTAACTAGAGACATTTTTAAGTAACTAACAAGTCTGTGTGCAACCTGAACTACACATCACCATTTATCAGGTTGTATGGTTGCCAATATTCAAATGTACTTTGCATATTATCTGTATTAGCAGTACAGACTTTATGAACTTCATCAATGAGAAAATTAAAAAAATAAGATCCCAGATCTCTGCATCACAGTACAAACTGCATACTAGCTTAGCAGACCCTGCCTCACATTGCATTCAGCACTTTAGTCATTTTAATCCTTTAACTGAGCAGAAAGTCTTAACTTTAATTTCTAAAATGAAGTCCACTACTTGTTTCCTAGATCCAGTGCCAATAAAACTAGTAAAAAGTGCAATGGATGTTCTCACAGCGCTTATTCTAAACATTATCAATAGTTCATTATTGCATGGCACAGTACCTGATACACTAAAAGTGTCAGTCATTAAACCATTACTTAAAAAGTCAGACCTAAACCCACACATCTATACTAATAAAAGGCAAAGCCCTCACTCACTCACTCACTCACTCACTCACTCACTCACTGACTCATCACTAATTCTCCAACTTCCCGTGTAGGTAGAAGGCTGAAATTTGGCAGGCTCATTCCTTACAGCTTACTTACAAAAGTTAGGCAGGTTTCATTTCAAAATTCTACACGTAATGGTCATAACTGGAAGCTATTTTTCTGCATATGCTGTAATGCTGTTCAGCTGGAAAGCCGTGGGGGGCGGAGTTTCGTGTGACATCATCACGCCTCCCACGTAATCACGTGAACTGACTGTCAACGCACTATGTAGAAAACCAGGAAGAGCTCCAAAACGCGCTGAAGAAAACATGCATTATATAATTGAGAAGGCAGCAAAACAATAAGAAGCAAGCGACTGACATATACAACCATATTCATGAGTGCTGCTACTTCGGAAACAAAGCACGGTGTAAACCTGAAGTTTAAATTAAGTTCATAGACACGCTGCCTCTGGCCTTTGACATGCCCACGGGTAATGCGGGATACAAGTTTAATGAGAGGACGCAGGATAAAAATGAGAGTTTTGATCACTTTGTAACTAAGTTAAAATTGCAGGTGAACGGCTGTATTTATGCAAATTCCGAGAGACTGTGTTTGTGGTGGGATTGACAGTTAAGGCGGGTGGGGAAGTCACGTCATCATCTCCCCTCCCATTCACCTAATTTCCTCACTTTACATGCTTCCACTGGGATCTCTCATTAGGAAACATAATGTTAATTTTCACTCGTATGCAGATGACACCCAGTTATACCTTTCATTTAAATCAAATTAAGTTTCTCCGATGTTGTCTTTAATTAGGTGTGTTAGTGAATTAAAGGAGTGGATGAATGATAACTACTTGTCTTTAAATACAAATAAAACAGAGATGTTAATTGTTGGAGGGAATGACGCTGATCACAACAATATTTTGTCGTCATTTAACTCAGTTGGAATCCCAATTAATTTTACTGAATGAGCCCGCAATCTAGGTGTTATCTTTGACTCTAGAATGTCATTTAAAGCGCATATTACAAAGTCGTCCAAAACATGTTTCTTCCATCTTAAAAATGTTAGGAAATGAAGGCGCTTTTTAAATGAACAGGATTCTGAAAAACTAATTCATGCATTTATCTCTAGTAGGATTGACTACTGCAATTCTGCCAGAATAAAATATTTGAAAGTAGTGACAATTTGTGTGGGCTGAGAGTCACGTGTGCTTTGTGCTGACGTGTGCTTTGTAAACGCTAGAGTCTGTTGAGAGTTGTTGGTTTGTTCTGTGGTGTGAGATTTACATTAAAAAAATACATTTTGCTCTTAAAACTTGGGTTTTGGTTGCCTCTAAGGAACCGTGTGGGAATTTTAAAGCTTTTTTCCCTTTAGAAGGGTTTTTTGCTTTTTTTTCGCCCGCACAAGAGCAAAAGTAGCTGGGTGTTTGGAAGTGCGCTTGGAAAAGTTATTTGTACTTGTACTTGTTCTTTTTCTTGTTATCTGTATTTGAATTAGCATCGAGGCGGCAGGGTAGAAAGCAGCAGTAACTGATATCGGCATTTGTAAATAAATAACCGCGTCGTCGTAACAGCGATTCCTTAGTTTAAAGGAAAAGAAAAAAAGGCCGCGGCTGACTTCAAAGCAGTAAAAGGTGGAAACTCAGTAGTGCGCAGGTAAGCGGCCCGTTAAGACACCGATCAGGCACAAGGAGCAGTAGGAGAAAATAAAGTAGTAAAGTTTGATTTATTTGTTTATTTTAGATTAAACAGTCCTTAGCGGTCCAGAGGCAGAACAGTTAAGTGGGCGACAGCGTATTGGTTCATAATACGGGGGAATACAAACAGTGCGAGTGAAGAGCTTATAAGTAAGAAGAGAGCAAAGCTAGAAGAGACAGAGAAAAGTAAAGTTAACCTCATAGAAAGGCAAACAGCAGGCAGCTGAGAGGGAGAACAGTACAGGAGCTTAAGGGGAAAAGGTGTAAAATATCTGTAGCAGATCTTCGTGTTACCATTTAAGTTAAGGAGCAGCTGAAAGAAGAAGAAATTTAATTTTAAGAAGAAAAAAAAAAATATATAGTTAAGGCAGCTTAGTAATCCCAAATCAAATTTTAATAATGAGGCCAGTGCAATGCAAGTCCTGTTGGATGTTGGACTTTTAGATGATGGTTTGGAAGAGCCAGTTGTCTATGAGGGCTACATCTGAGAGATGCCAGCTGATCCAGCACCTCGAGCTCAGGGTCGCTGAACTGGAGGAGGAGTTGGCTGACCTGCGTTGTAATAGAGAATTGGCGGACTTGGCCCAGGTGTCCTTTAGAGATAGTGTGCACCCCTAAGGTGGCGGAGGAGATTCCAGACCAGACAGGTAGGAATAGGTGGGTCACGGTCGCAAGGCATAAGGTAAAGGGTGCACACTGTCCGGGGGCATCAACCCCAGAATTAGAAGTGTCTAACGTTATCATGTCCTGGCGGAGCTGGACGGTGACTCTGATAATTCTGAGGTGGTAGGCAGGGTTGAGGAGCCCCAACGGGCCACCTCAAAACCAGTTCCCAAAAGAGAGAGGTAGTGATAGTTGGGGACTCAATCATTAGGGGATTGAAGCGCAGGTGTGCTCCAGAGAGAGAGAGTCTCAGACGGTGTGTTGCCTTCCGGGAGCACAGGTGGGAGACCTCCTGGAAGGGTGGATAGGCTCTTGGCCAGAGCGGGTGGATCCAGTTGTCATTGTCCACGTTGGAACAAATGACATACATAAGGGTAGTCTGTCAGTTCTGCGATCCAAATTCAAAGAGTTAGGTACCAAGCTGAGGAGCAGAACTGACAAGGTAGTCTTCTCCAGTTCTGCCTGTGCCACGCGCCAGTCCAGGTAAGATTGAGGAGATTAGAAGGCTTAACGTGGCTCAAATCTTGGTGCAGGGTAGAAGGGTATAGGTTTATGGGGCATTGGGACTCCTTTTGGAACAGATGGGACCTGTTCCGCCGTGACGGGTTACATCTGAACCGGAGGGGCACCAATGTATTGGGGAGGCGTATGTGTAGGCTAGTCGAGGGATTGGGGGCAGGGAGTTTAGGACAGGCCAGATTTAGATCTATACATGGAAGAACAAACAATGGTGTAGAAATAAAAATGCATAGTAATGTAAATTTTAAGCAAACACGTAAAGATAGAAGGATTAACACATTAAAAATAGCTTGCCTTAATGCTAGAAGTATCAAAAATAAGGTAAGTGAGTTGGAGTTGTATGTAGCAGAGCACAATTATGATATTATAGCAATAACGGAAACCTGGCTAAATAACAAAGATGGGGATGAGTGTAACATAGAGGGATACACATTTTTTAGGAAGGATAGACAGAACAGAAAAGGAGGTGGGGTTGCTGTTTATGCCAAACAGGAATTAAATGTAAGTCATCTTCAGTTGGATGATGAGCCCCATCTTAGTGAGGACATGTGGCTTGCCTGGAAAATATTAGGGAAAAGGTCTCATTTTAGGAGTGTGTTATAGACCACCCAATTCAGACAGTAATTTCAACACACATCTTTTAGTAATATCAAAAGGCAAGTTTACAGGGGATATTATAGTCATGGGGACTTTAATTATCCAAATATTAACTGGGATAACCTTACAGATGGAGGAGCACAAGAGCAGGAGTTTTAGAAGTAATCAGTGACTGTTTTTAACACAGCATGTTAAAGCACCAACAAGGGGTGAAGCCTATCTGGATTTAGTATTCTGTAATAATCAGGATAGAATTGAGGGTGTAGAGGTGATTGAACCACTAGGGTCAAGTGACCATAATGTAATACAATTCTCAGTATTTTGTAAGAGTACAGATGCAAAGACTAAAATTGTTAAGTTGAACTTTAGTAGGGCTAATTTTGAGCAGATGCGACAAAGTCTAAGTAGGATAGACTGGGATAAAAGACAGTCGAGGAGCAGTGGAACAGGTTTAAAAAATGTAATGCAGGACAGATACATACCTAAATTTGGAAGTAATAGGAAACTAAAAAACTCCACGATGGATTAATAAAGATTTAAAAAGAAGTTGCAAAGGAAAAACTGCTGTATAAGGCATATAAGACTAATGACTGCAAAGAGAACCGTAGCGTATGAGAAATGAGGGCAACCATTAAGAAGGATATCAGAGAGGCTAAAAGACAGTTGGAGAGGAATATAGCAGATAAGGAAAGAAGACCCCAAGAGATTCTTTCAGTATTTTAGTAGTAAAAGAACAGTTAAGGAGGAGGTCAAGTTCATCAGGAATAGTAAAGGTGAATTAAAAGATACAGACAATGAAATAGCAGATGCCCTAAACTTACATTTTTCTGAGGTGTTTACAAGTGAGCAAGTGGATAACCTGCCAGAGGTAAACAACTACTAAGGAGGTACTGAGGGATTTGGAAATTGTAGAGGGAGAAGTGCTGCTCAGATTAAATAAGATGAAATCAAACAAATCACCAGGCCCAGATAATATTTATCCTCGTGTTCTTAAGGAGGCTAGTGAGTACATATATAAACCCTTGACACATATTTTTAGGAAGTCACTGTGCACTGGAGAGATTCCAAAGGACTGGAAAATGGCAAATATCATCCCATTATATAAAAAGGGTGACAGGGCAGATCCAAGCAACTATAGGCCAGTAAGCTTAACAAGCATCACAGGAAAATTAATGGAAGGAATTATTAAGGATAAGATTGAGCAACACATGACAAGGACAGGAGTTATTCTGAACAGTCAGCATGGGTTCAGAAGGGGAGGTCGTGTTTTACTAACATGTTGGAATTCTATGAGGAGGCAACAAAAGGATACGATCAAAGTGGAGCTTATGATATTATTTATCTGGACTTTCAGAAAGCATTTGATAAGGTGCCACATGAGAGGTTGGGCATCAAGTTAAAAGAAGTGGGAATTCAGGGTGATGTTTTTAGATGGGTGCAGAATTGGCTCAGACACAGGAAGCAGAGGGTGATGGTGCGAGGAACCTCATCAGAACTGGCGATGTTAAGAGTGGTGTTCCACAGGGGTCAGTGCTAGGGCCGCTGCTATTTTTAATATATATAAATGATTTAGATAGGAATATAAGTAACAAGCTGGTTAAGTTTGCAGATGATACCAAGATAGGTGGATTAGCAGATAATTTGGAATCCGTTATATCATTACAGAAGGACTTGGATAGCATACAGGCTTGGGCAGATTTGTGGCAGATGAAATTTAATGTCAGTAAATGTAAAGTATTACACATAGGAAGTAAAAATATTAGGTTTGAATACACAATGGGCGGTCGGAAAATCGAGAGTCCACCTTATGAGAAGGATTTAGGAGTCATAGTGGACTCCAAGCTATCAACTTCCAAACAGTGTTCAGAAGCCATTAAGAAGGCTAACAGAATGTTAGGTTATATAGCACGATCTGTGGAGTACAAGTCCAAGGAGGTTATGCTCAACCTTTATAATGCACTGGTGAGGCCTCATCTTGAGTACTGTGTGCAGTTTTGGTCTCCAGGCTACAAAAGGACATAGCAGCACTAGAAAAGGTCCAGAGAAGAGCGACTAGGCTAATTCCAGGTCTACAGGGGTTGAATTATGAGGAAAGATTAAAAGAGCTGAGCCTTTACAGTTTAAGCAAAAGAAGATTAAGAGGTGACATGATTGAAGTGTTTAAAATTATGAAGGGAATTAGTACAGTGGATCGAGACTTGTATTTTAAAATGAGCTCATCAAGAACACGGGGACACAGTTGGAAACTTGTTAAGGGTAAATTTCGCACAAACATTAGGAAGTTTTTCTTTACACAAAGAACGATAGACACTTGGAATAAGTTACCAAGTAGTGTGGTAGACAGTAAGACGTTAGGGACTTTCAAAACTCGACTTGATGTTTTCTTGGAGGAAACAAGTGGATAGGACTGGCGAGCTTTGTTGGGCTGAATGGCCTGTTCTCGTCTAGATTGTTCTAATGCGGTGTTCACTGGCTGTTCAAACTGTTCTTAATTCAGCCTCCAGTTAATCCAAAATGCGGCTGCAAGAATTATTACAAGAACAAGAAAATACGAACACCTAACTCCAGTTCTTAAATCCTGAGCAGACTCCTGTCAATTATGGAGAATCCACTGCATCCACTAAACAGTGTCATCTCCAGACAGAGGAGCAGCTTCTGCAACAGACGGCTGTCACCGTCCTGCTCCACTGACAGACTGAGGAGATCGTTCCTCCCCCATACTATGCGACTCTTCAATTCCACCCTTGGGGCAAACATTAACATTAACAACAACAACAACAACAACATTTATTTCTATAGCACATTTTCATACAAACAGTAGCTCAAAGTGCTTTACATATTAAAGAATAGAAAAATGAAAGACACAATAAGAAAACAAAATAAGTCAACATTAATTAACATCGAATAAGAGTAAGGTTCAATGGCCAGGGGGGACAGAAAAAAAAAAACTCCAGACGGCTGGAGAAAAAAATTAAATCTGTAGGGATTCCAGACCATGAGACCACCTGACCAGTCCCCTCTGGGCAATCTACCTAACATAAATGAAACAGTCCTCTTTGGATTTAGGGTTCTCACGGAAGGACTTGATGATGATGGTCACGTAGACTTCTGCCTTTTAGTCCATCAATGTTGGAGCATCATGAAGCTTTGAGTAGGTGGAGGTGGCGCAGGCAACCACCACAAAGAAACCGGAAAAAGAAACAGAAAAGAGAGTTGGGGTCAGTACGGATTTTAGAGCCACCATGAATAGTTATTATGAAGAATTGAACATACAGAGTATCAGGATTAAGTTAAATTAAGTTAAATTGAAGTTATAAAAAGGCCATGTTACAGTAATGTGTTTTCAGCAGTGTTTTAAACTGCTCTACTGTATCAGCCTGGTGAATTCCTATTGGCAGGCTATTCCAGATTTTAGGTGCATAACAGCAGAAGGCCGCCCACCTCACCACTTCTTTTAAGTTTAGCTTTTGGAATTCTAAGGAGACACTCATTTGAGGATCTGAGGTTACGATTTGGAATATAACATGTCAGGCATTCTGATATATAAGATGGAGCAGATTATTTAAGGCTTTATAAACCATAAGCAGAATTTTAAAGTCAATTCTGAATGACACAGGTAACCAGTGTAGTGACATTAAAACTGGAGAAATGAGTTCGGATTTTGTTTTCCTAGTTAGGATTCTAGCAGCTGCATTCTGCACTCGTTGCAAACGATTTATGTCTTTTTTTGGGTAGCCCTGAGAGGAGTGCGTTACAGTAATCTAGTAGACTGAAAACAAACACGTGAACTAATTTCTCAGCATCTTTCAATGATATAAGAGGTCTAACTTTACTTATGTTTCTTAAGTGAAAAAATGCTGTCCTAGTGATCTGATTAATATGCGATTTAAAATTCAGATTACAGTCAACAATTACCCTTAAGCTATTTACCTCCATCTTGACCTTTAATCCTAATGTATTATACAAAGTTATTGTCTGTCTGTATACCTGCATTGTTATCACTCTTTAATTTAATATTGTTCTTCATCGGTATGCTGCTGCTGGAGTATGGGAATTTCCCCCTGGGATTAATAAAGTATCTATCTATCTATCTATCTATCCTTTCTGTCTGTGGAATCTCTGTCGATTACTCTGGTCTGGGCAGGCGAGGTTGTTGGTCGCAGGTCCACTCCGTTCGTTTGGGTCTCTGTGAGTATTTCTCGTTTTTCTTTTTCTGTTTTTCTTTACTATCAGTTTCTTGTATATAGATTTTTTTTTTACCGATTTACCATTTATTTGAAGGTCTATTGTTTATTGTTAGTTGTTGTTTTATTAGTCGGACGCCATGGCCGTGTCCCGAGCAAGGCCTCCAGGGCTTAACCCGCGAAATTTTGAACACCTTTCCAGAAAAAACGGAATTAAGGTGGTTGTGGACCCGATGGTTTCTGTTGAGGCGTGTGTTGTGGAGGTGGCGAAAAGAGTTGGCTGTAAGAATGTGAAGTCAGCTTCCCGTATGAACAAAACTGTTGTGTTGTTTTTGAGCGATGAAGCTATGGTGCATACTCTAGTGCAGGAGGGCTTGGTGATAAACGGCTCGCTAGTCCCGGTGCTGCCTTTATCGACTCCTGCTAAACGAGTTATAATTTCAAATGTACCACCTTTTTTGAAAAATGAGGTTTTACTTAGTAAACTTCGCAGATATGGTGAAGTAATATCGGACTTAGTAATGATACCGCTTGGTTGCCGTTCTCCGGATTTGAAGCATGTCGTGTCTTTCCGGAGACAGGTGTACATGCTACTAAATAACTCACGCGAGGAGCTTGATGTAGCCTTAAAATTTAAAGTAGAGGGATATGAATATATTGTTTTTATCTGTACAGAACTGATGAAGTGCTTTAGGTGTGGTCAGACAGGACACAAAGCGAGTCAGTGTAAGCGGGGTGAGATGACAGTCAGTTTGGATAGGCCGGGACCGTCTGGTGAACACAGAGAGCCCCGTAATATCACTTCGGACAATGAAGAGAAAGAGTTGGTGATTAGTGACTCAGAAATGGAAGATCAGAGTTATGATTCTGATGAAGAGGCTGAAGATCAGGGTGAAATAACAGTGATACAAAGTATCGCAGCAGGCCCGGCACATGAAGCAGGTGAGCCGGAAGTATCCAGCGGAGAGCCTGCGATAGGAAAAAATCAGATGGCTGATACGGGCGAAGCGAAAACTGCCGGGCAGATTTGTGGAATAACTGAGAATAAGAAGGCTGAAGTCGGCCGTGAAGAAGAGGAGAAGGAAGTATCTAAAGTGGCACCAGGGGTCGAATGTTGTAAAGATGAGTCTGCTGCGCATCTCCACAAGACACCCGCCGAAAGTGCTGTCGCTCCGGAGACGAGCTCGAACGCCACGTCTTCTCAAGAGAGGGCGGAGGAGAGCGCACTGGCTGTGCAGTCTTTGACTGATGAAATGATCATGGAAGATGGAAACAGTGAACACTGTTTGGTGAAGCCGGTAACCAGAAAAAGAAAAGAGCAAACAACCAGTGGTGGACGCGCCAAGAAGAGCACGAAAACTGAGAGTGTAGAGGCCGCCGCTAGTGAGCTGCAGCAGACAGACGGCACTGAAATCACAGTGAGACAGGAGGGAGGGGAGGATGGCAATGAATCTGACCCATCGATCAGAGTTGATCTGTCATCTCACTCGAGCTTACACGAGGCTTACAGCACAGAAAGCATTTTGAGTTTTCTAGAGTTTTTAGAGGGGAAGCGGTGGGTCAGCATAGTCGAACACTTTCCTGATCTCAATCTGTTTCTGAGCTTGGCGAAGCAAGTGCGGCGGGGGGCTGCTGAATTAGGCATGACCTCCAAAGAGAGAGTCCGCTTAAAGAATATCATAAGCAAAGTGAAACGATCTTTAGAAACGCAATCATGATGGTAGTTTTAATGCAATTCAACGTTTCTTGGGTTAATTTAGTGTTGTTGACTGCCACCTTATTTTCTTGTACAATGCCTGTCTTTTTTCTATGCTCTTTAAATGTGAATGGCTGCAGAGATCTAGTAAAAAGAATGGCGCTATTTGAGCACTTAGCGGAAAAAAGTATTAACGTGGCCTTCCTTTAAGAGACTCATACTGAAGAGGCTAATCAGTCTGACTGGCACAGAGAGTGGTCAGGGGTGGCACATCTTAGTCATGGCTCCAACCTCAGTGCGGGAGTTGCGATCCTTTTTTCTAAAAGTTTTGTACCTGACAGTGTTGTTTGTACGGAGTTAATCCTGGGGAGGCTGCTGAAGGTAGAAGCACAGCTGGGAGAGAAGAAGTGGGTGTTTATTAACGTTTACGCCCCAAATGTAGGGGCTGAAAGAACTCGCTGCTTCTCAGTTTTAAATGATGTCCTGGGGACATGTGACGATGATGAGCTGGTGTTTATGGGGGGCGACTTTAACTGCACAGAGAATGCACAGCTGGACAGGAATGGGCTAGAACCGCACCCGGGGTCCGTCCAATCACTGAGGTCTGTGGTCACCAAAAATAATCTTATTGATATTTGGAGAGACTTTCATCCGGGGGTCCGGCAGTATACGTGGGTGAAGGGCTCAGCTGGGCTGCTTTCTATGGCGCGACTTGACAGATTCTACATCCAGAAACATCACAGGAACCTCATAGCTAACTGCTCCATTCTTCCAACCTTCTTATCTGATCCTGTCTCGTTTCCCTTCAAATCTCTTTTCTCTCTGCTCATTCTGTTAAATCCTACTGGCACTTTAATAATAATCTACTGAAAGACCCCCACTTCATCAACTGTTTCAAATACTTCTGGAATCAATGGAGATGCAAAAAGAAGAACTTCTCTTCACTGAGGCAATGGTGGGATTGCTCAAAAACCAAGATACGAGTATTGTGCCAACAATACACCGAGCAGACCACCAGGGATGTGAATGCAGCCATCTCTGCGCTGGAGAAGGAAATTGAAGAACTTCATTCAGTTTTATGTACCAACTTTGACGGCAGCACTTTTGAGTCCCTTAAAACTAAGAAACAATTATTGATGGACCTTATAGACAAGAGAGTCAACGACGCACTCGTCCGCTCGAGAATGCAGTCGCTCACCCAGATGGATGCTCCCACGCAATTTTTTTTTTAGTTTGGAAAATTGGCCAAAGTAAGACCATTAAATGCTTAAAGAATGACAAAGGTCAAGACCTGCTGGAGCCTGAAGCCCTTCGTTCCTGAGCACACCAGTTTTACCAACGACTGTTTTCTGCGGACATTGCAGAGGTACCTTTGGACTCATCATGCTTTCTCCAGAACTTACCTCAGGTTCCAGATGGAGAGAAAGACATCCTGGAAACTACGATCTCTCTAGATGAGTTGACCACAGCGTTGAATGGGCTGAACACTGGGAAGTCCCCAGGAATTGACGGTTTGCCTGTTGAGTTTTTTAAAGCTTTTTGGTGTCACCTTGGCACTGATCTAGCAGAGGTTTTCTGTGAAAGTCTACAAGTGGGTGAACTGCCCCTTTCCTGTCGCAGAGCAGTTATCACACTACTCCCAAAGAAAGGAGACCTCACGGAGCTAAAGAACTGGCGCCCAGTAAGCCTGCTGTGTGCAGATTACAAAATCTTCTCCAAGGCCCTGGCTAACCGGTTAGGAAGAGTCATGGCGTGTATCGTGAACCCCGAGCAGACATACTGTGTCCCCAACAGGTGTATTCTGGACAACATCTTCCTGGTTCGGGATGTGATTGAAGCGGCCAGGCTCTTTGGGTTTGATGCAGGTCTTTTATCACTGGATCAGGAGAAGGCGTTTAACAGGGTGGACCACAATTACCTTTTAGCAGTGCTGAAGGCCTTTGGCTTTGGACCTTCGTTCATTAAACACATTGGACTTTTATATCACAACGTGTTTAGTGTCATCAAACTTAATGGAACACTAACCGCCCCGCTCAAGGTTACCAGACGGATACGTCAGGGCTGCTCTCTGTCCGGTATGCTACTACAACAACTTCGCATCCGCCTTCAAGGTCTGAACATCCCTCAGTGCCCGAATTTACAGCTCAAGGTGCTCGCGTATGCGGATGATTTGACTGTGTTCATCTGTCATCATGGAGACATCACGGAGCTGAAACATTGCCTGGATGAATTTGAAAAACTGTGAAAAAATGTGTAGTGGTTCATTTTTCTGTCTACATATTGTTTTTCTTATTGACTCCAGTATTGTATTTGCGGTGTGGCCGCATTGGCCGCGCCGAGACAAACACCGCCTGGCTTGATGCCGCGCAATTTTGAAAACTTAACACGCCGGCATGGCGTGAAGTTGTTGGTTGATCTGATGGTCTCTGTTGAGACATGTGTAGTGGAAGTCGGCAAGTTAATCGGCTGTAAAAATGTACGTTCAGCATCTCGGATGAATAAAACTATTGTCGTGTTTCTAAATGATGAGAGTTTGGTGCATACTCTTGTTCAGAATGGTGTGATTATTAATGGCATGTTAATTTCAGTTTTACCTCTTTCTACTCCTGCACGGAGAGTGATTATTTCAAATGTTCCTCCGTTTCTAAAGAATGATATTCTCATCAAAGAACTTGAAAGATATGGGCAGATCATATCGAAAGTTTCAATGATTCCCTTGGGCTGTCGATCACCCGACTTAAAACATGTCGTCTCTTTCAGGAGACAAGTTCACATGATTTTAAACGATTTACAAGGTGAACTTGATGTGGCTCTCAAATTCAGAGTAGATGGTTTTGATTAAGTGGTTTTTGTATCATCAGAGTCCATGAAATGTTTTAAGTGCGGACAAGTGGGGCACAAGGCTAGCCAGTGTAAGCGCTCTGAGGTAACAGCAGACTCAGCAGTACCTGGCGTTTCTAAAAGTAGCCGCGAGGACTGCTCGATATTATTTGACGATGAAGGCAGTGAGTCTTCCGTCAGTTTTTCTGATGTGGAGGAGGACTTAATGGAGGGCCCTGGTCAGAGTGTGCAGGATCAGAGCAGTTCTTTACCTGCTATGATGGCGCAGCCGGCACCTGAACGTGCAGCTGAGCCGGCGGATGCGGCTGAGTCCGCACCCGCAGCTACAGATGTGCAGAGTGGTGAGAGCGCCCCAGAGAAGGACGCTGCGGCCGAGGCCGGATCACTGCCTACGGACGGTGTTACTGGTCATTCTGCACATACGAGTGACGGCGCTGAGCAGCCTGTGAGTGTGGCTGCCGCTCATGATAACGGGGCTCAGCCCAGCGCCGAGCTCATTGAAACAGAAGCTGTACAACAGATACGAGAGGTTGAGGAGAATGTTAGGGCTGAGAATGCGATCGATAAGACGAGCACCCCAGCAGACAACAGCGAGAGTGCTGTTCTAGAAATGGAAGATGAGACAGAGTGGGTAAAGCCCGTGACAAGGAAAAGGAAAGACGGGTCCGCATGTAGCAGTGTTGCAGTTAAGCACAATAAAGTTGAGAGCTCAGTCTCCGCAGCTGACGACTCTGAGAACGTTCAAGATGAGCCTGCGGTGCCTGCAGACATCGGTACTTTGAGTCAGGATGAAGGCAGTGGCTCGGGGACATCAGTGAGGTACAATCTGTCACCTAAGCTGAGCTTCCGTGGTGGCTACAGTAACGATAGTATAATCCGTTTCGTGAAATTTATTGAGGGCAAGAGGGGTGTGAATGTCAGTCACCATTTCCCCGATCTTCAACTCCTTTTTATCGGTTATTTCACCAGGAACATCTGACTGTTGTCCGTTTTGTCAACAGCGAGAGACTGTCTTTCATCTTTTTGTTAACTGCAAACGGCTCGAACCATTTTTTATATTTCTCAAGACACTTTTGGATAGAATAGGACTGTCATTGTCAACTGTTGGCTTTATTTTTGGTATTAAGTATACTCAGAGACAGAGAAACAAGTGTGTGCTGGGAAATTATCTACTGGGCCAAGCAAAACTGTCAATCCTCAAAACCAGGAGAAACAAAGAGAAAAACTCAAAGACCACTGATGTGCTCCTGATGTTTAAAGTGCTGGTGAAGTGCCGGTTGAAGTTGGAATTCACTTACCATCAACTCATTGGAGACATACAGACTTTCTGTGATTTATGGGGGCTTGGGGGGGCTTTGTGTTCTGTTGAGAAGGGCAAGCTGATGACTGGGTGGTGACTTCTTTAAATGTCCTTCAAAATATTTAAATACTGGATGATTGAAAGCTCAGAATAGGAGACTCCTGGGGAATACAATGCTGTGTGTATAATGGAGAGCGATGTACGGAGTAGGAGATGAGTACAGAAGGAGTGATGGTGGAGTAGAATGATTATGAAATGTGTGTTTATTATGGACAATTATTTATTATTTATGTGTGGATCAGGAGGCATGTATAAGGGAATAGTGGATTAATGAACAAATTATGAATTACTTATTTAATATGGAAATTCTGTACTTTATGTGTGGAGTAGGAAGCGTGTACGGGGAAATAGTAGTGGAGTAATGCAACATATTTATTAACTGCATACTACTGCTGTGTTCATGTTTTTTGTCATTGCGCAAAGTAAAGTTAAATTTTTAATTTTAAAATAATCTATTAATGTGCAGAGTGGGAGGAGTGTAAAGGGGGAGTAATGGTGGTCTTTGTGTTATAATGAATTACCATTTGATTTTCTTATTAATGTGTGGAGTAGGAGGAGTGTAAAGGGGGAGTAGTGGTAGTTGTCTGATACATACCTTTTGTTTATCTTGAATATTGGGATTGTTTGTCTTATGACTGTGTATATTGTTCATAATAAAGGTCATTTTAAAAATAAAATATCTATCTTATATAGTGCCTTTCACATCTATCTATCTATCTATCTATCTATCTATCTATCTATCTATCTATCTATCTATCTAAACAGGGTTGTCCACATGAGCAGTCAAAGAGGATAGTGAACTCTCATAGTTGTACAAATCTTACTGACCTTTGAATTTTTAGGGGGTCCTGTTGCAGACCTTTAATCACCTGTGTGTGTGCACCGAATGTGATGATGGCGTCATCTACTGTCTCTGGCTGTATTTTCATGTACCTCTGCAGCAATGTGTTCTGTTTTGTGTTTTTCTGTGTGATCTAAAAGTAAACCTGGATAAAAGTTTGGGGTCTGCCACACCACGTTTAACTGGCGCAATACCCACTTTGAAAGAACAGAAAATTAAAGACAAGGCAGACGGCTGAGCCCTTTTAGCACACGGGTGTTTCTCCAAGCACTGCTACTGTGGCTGTGAAGGCACACGTGGGACTGGCATTGATCAGGGTCTTCCTGCTTCAGTGTGAGTTATACACCAAGGTGGCCGGAAGAGGCGGGGCTTCTCTGCCGAAAGTGCTGCCCAGTGTGTCACTCGTCTCCTCCTCCTCCACTCAGGGTTTGCATCTGTGCGGCTGCGAAACACGTCCCCGTCTTAATGTCAGTGG